>NC_143040.1:5885000-5967500 GCF_057628025.1 Oncorhynchus mykiss | reverse complement strand
AAGTCAGGTATAAACAGAGGGCTTCACGGCCTCTTCTCCCCACCCACATCATGTCTATCGTCACACTGTGGCTTCACGGCCTCTTGTCCCCACCCACATCATGTCTATCGTCACACTGTGGCTTCACGGCCTCTTCTCCCCACCAACATCATGTCTATCGTCACACTGTGGCTTCACGACCTCTTCTCCCCACCAACATCATGTCTATCGTCACACTGTGGCTTCACGGCCTCTTCTCCCCACCAACATCATGTCTATCGTCACACTGTGGCTTCACGGCCTCTTCTCCCTACCAACATCATGTCTATCGTCACACTGTGGCTTCACGGCCTCTTCTCCCCACCAACATCATGTCTATCGTCACACTGTGGCTTCACGGCCTCTTCTCCCCATCAACATCATGTCTATCGTCACACTGTGGCTTCACGGCCTCTTCTCCCCACCCACATCATGTCTATCGTCACACTGTGGCTTCACGGCCTCTTCTCCTCACCAACATCATGTCTATCGTCACACTGTGGCTTCACGGCCTCTTGTCCCCACCCACATCATGTCTATCGTCACACTGTGGCTTCACGGCCTCTTCTCCTCACCAACATCATGTCTATCGTCACACTGTGGCTTCACGGCCTCTTCTCCCCACCCACATCATGTCTATCGTCACACTGTGGCTTCACGGCCTCTTGTCCCCACCCACATCATGTCTATCGTCACACTGTGGCTTCACGGCCTCTTCTCCCCACCAACATCATGTCTATCGTCACACTGTGGCTTCACGGCCTCTTCTCCCCACCAACATCATGTCTATCGTCACACTGTGGCTTCACGGCCTCTTCTCCCCACCCACATCATGTCTATCGTCACACTGTGGCTTCACGGCCTCTTCTCCCCACCAACATCATGTCTATCGTCACACTGTGGCTTCACGGCCTCTTCTCCCTACCAACATCATGTCTATCGTCACACTGTGGCTTCACGGCCTCTTCTCCCTACCAACATCATGTCTATCGTCACACTGTGGCTTCACGGCCTCTTGTCCCCATCAACATCATGTCTATCGTCACACTGTGGCTTCACAGCCTCTTGTCCCCACCAACATCATGTCTATCGTCACACTGTGGCTTCACGGCCTCTTCTCCCTACCAACATCATGTCTATCGTCACACTGTGGCTTCACGGCCTCTTCTCCTCACCAACATCATGTCTATCGTCACACTGTGGCTTCACAGCCTCTTGTCCCCACCAACATCATGTCTATCGTCACACTGTGGCTTCACGGCCTCTTCTCCCTACCAACATCATGTCTATCGTCACACTGTGGCTTCACGGCCTCTTCTCCCCACCAACATCATGTCTATCGTCACACTGTGGCTTCACGGCCTCTTCTCCCTACCAACATCATGTCTATCGTCACACTGTGGCTTCACGGCCTCTTCTCCCTACCAACATCATGTCTATCGTCACACTGTGGCTTCACGGCCTCTTCTCCCCACCAACATCATGTCTATCGTCACACTGTGGCTTCACGGCCTTTTCTCCCCACCCACATCATGTCTATCGTCACACTGTGGCTTCACGGCCTCTTCTCCCCACCAACATCATGTGTATCGTCACACTGTGGCTTCACGGCCTCTTCTCCCCACCAACATCATGTCTATCGTCACACTGTGGCTTCACGGCCTCTTCTCCCCACCAACATCATGTCTATCGTCACACTGTGGCTTCACAGCCTCTTCTCCTCACCAACATCATGTCTATCGTCACACTGTGGCTTCACGGCCTCTTCTCCCCACCAACATCATGTCTATCGTCACACTGTGGCTTCACGGCCTCTTCTCCCTACCAACATCATGTCTATCGTCACACTGTGGCTTCACGGCCTCTTCTCCCCACCAACATCATGTCTATCGTCACACTGTGGCTTCACGGCCTCTTCTCCCTACCAACATCATGTCTATCGTCACACTGTGGCTTCACGGCCTCTTCTCCCCACCAACATCATGTCTATCGTCACACTGTGGCTTCACGGCCTCTTCTCCCTACCAACATCATGTCTATCGTCACACTGTGGCTTCACGGCCTCTTCTCCCCACCAACATCATGTCTATCGTCACACTGTGGCTTCACGGCCTCTTGTCCCCACCCACATCATGTCTATCGTCACACTGTGGCTTCACGGCCTCTTCTCCTCACCAACATCATGTCTATCGTCACACTGTGGCTTCACGGCCTCTTCTCCCCACCATCATCATGTCTATCGTCACACTGTGGCTTCACGGCCTCTTGTCCCCACCCACATCATGTCTATCGTCACACTGTGGCTTCACGGCCTCTTGTCCCCACCAACATCATGTCTATCGTCACACTGTGGCTTCACAGCCTCTTGTCCCCACCCACATCATGTCTATCGTCACACTGTGGCTTCACGGCCTCTTCTCCCTGCCAACATCATGTCTATCGTCACACTGTGGCTTCACGGCCTCTTCTCCCTACCAACATCATGTCTATCGTCACACTGTGGCTTCACGGCCTCTTCTCCCCACCAACATCATGTCTATCGTCACACTGTGGCTTCACAGCCTCTTGTCCCCACCCACATCATGTCTATCGTCACACTGTGGCTTCACGGCCTCTTCTCCCTACCAACATCATGTCTATCGTCACACTGTGGCTTCACAGCCTCTTGTCCCCACCCACATCATGTCTATCGTCACACTGTGGCTTCACGGCCTCTTCTCCCTACCAACATCATGTCTATCGTCACACTGTGGCTTCACAGCCTCTTGTCCCCACCCACATCATGTCTATCGTCACACTGTGGCTTCACGGCCTCTTCTCCCTACCAACATCATGTCTATCGTCACACTGTGGCTTCACGGCCTCTTCTCCTCACCAACATCATGTCTATCGTCACACTGTGGCTTCACGGCCTCTTCTCCCTACCAACATCATGTCTATCGTCACACTGTGGCTTCACGGCCTCTTCTCCCTACCAACATCATGTCTATCGTCACACTGTGGCTTCACAGCCTCTTGTCCCCACCCACATCATGTCTATCGTCACACTGTGGCTTCACGGCCTCTTCTCCCCACCAACATCATGTCTATCGTCACACTGTGGCTTCACGGCCTCTTCTCCCTACCAACATCATGTCTATCGTCCCACTGTGGCTTCACGGCCTCTTCTCCCTACCAACATCATGTCTATCGTCACACTGTGGCTTCACGGCCTCTTCTCCCTACCAACATCATGTCTATCGTCACACTGTGGCTTCACGGCCTCTTGTCCCCACCAACATCATGTCTATCGTCACACTGTGGCTTCACGGCCTCTTCTCCCTACCAACATCATGTCTATCGTCACACTGTGGCTTCACGGCCTCTTCTCCCCACCAACATCATGTCTATCGTCACACTGTGGCTTCACGGCCTCTTCTCCCTACCAACATCATGTCTATCGTCACACTGTGGCTTCACGGCCTCTTCTCCCTACCAACATCATGTCTATCGTCACACTGTGGCTTCACAGCCTCTTCTCCTCACCAACATCATGTCTATCGTCACACTGTGGCTTCACGGCCTCTTCTCCCTACCAACATCATGTCTATCGTCACACTGTGGCTTCACAGCCTCTTCTCCTCACCAACATCATGTCTATCGTCACACTGTGGCTTCACGGCCTCATCTCCCCACCAACATCATGTCTATCGTCACACTGTGGCTTCACGGCCTCTTGTCCCCACCATCATCATGTCTATCGTCCCACTGTGGCTTTTGTCTTTCCCTTGTCAAAACTCGCCTGCTCTAAAAGTTTGTAATGTTTGTGTCGTCCAGAGTGGTGACTCCGTAGGTAGTGACAGCTCCACCCTGACACCGTCCACTGTGTATGAGGTCCAGAGCCACCACCAGGGGGAGACAGAGAGACGCCAGAGAGGACACGACCACTGTGAGTGAGATTGAGCCGACTCATCACATATTTCACAGTGTTTAAACAACATACCAACTCCATTGTAAAGAGTAACTTAAAGTAAACTACAGTAAAAAGGCTTAGCCACTAGAGGGAGACAGAGAGGCTTCAGAGAGGAGAGGAGGCGACTGTGAGAGATTTACTCTGTGATTATGGGATGTCTGGTTTGTAACTCGACCTCATAGTAGACACATCAGTTCCAACGCTGTAAACTCATTGAATGGGCGTGAACTAGTGTACACCCAAAACATCCTTTTCAGTAATAAATGCTATTTTCCCCCACAGCAGTTGAAGACCACCATGAGATAAGGACAGTGGTGATGCATAAGGTGGGATACACACTACTTTGGGTTTGTGTCATTTCCTGTCAGAGCAAATGCTGAGCAAAGCTGGAATATATATGGTTGGTAGAGTCTCTGTTGTTATATGTAACATATATGGTAGTTATATGTAATATATATGTTGTTATATGTAACATATATGGTAGTTATATGTAATATATATGTTGTTATATGTAACATATATGGTAGTTATATGTAATATATATGTTGTTATATGTAATATATATGTTGTTATATGTAATATATATGTAGTTATATGTAATATATCTGTTGTTATATGTAATATGTAATAATATATATGGTTGGTAGAGTATGTTGTTATATGTAATATATCTGTTATTATATGTAATATATATGTTGTTATATGTAATATATATGTAGGTATATGTAATATATATGTTGTTATATGTAATATATATGTTGTTATATGTAATATATATGTTGTTATATGTAATATATATGTAGTTATATGTAATATATATGTTATTATATGTAATATATATGTTGTTATATGTAATATATATGTTGTTATATGTAATATATATGTAGTTATATGTAATATATATGTTATTATATGTAATATATATGTTATTATATGTAATATATATGTTGTTATATGTAATATATATGTTGTTATATGTAATATATATGTAGTTATATGTAATATATATGTTATTATATGTAATATATATGTTGTTATATGTAATATATCTGTTGTTATATGTAATATATATGTAGTTATATGTAATATATATGTTATTATATGTAATATATATGTTGTTATATGTAATATATATGTAGGTATATGTAACATATATGGTAGTTATATGTAATATATCTGTTGTTATATGTAATATGTAATAATATATATGGTTGGTAGAGTATGTTGTTATATGTAATATATCTGTTGTTATATGTAATATATATGTAGGTATATGTAATATATATGTTGTTATATGTAATATATATGGTAGTTATATGTAATATATATGTTGTTATATGTAACATATATGGTAGTTATATGTAATATATATGTTGTTATATGTAACATATATGGTAGTTATATGTAATATATATGTTGTTATATGTAACATATATGGTAGTTATATGTAATATATATGTTGTTATATGTAACATATATGGTAGTTATATGTAATATATGTTGTTATATGTAACATATATGGTAGTTATATGTAATATATATGTTGTTATATGTAACATATATGGTAGTTATATGTAATATATATGTAGGTATATGTAATATATATGTTATTATATGTAATATATATGTTGTTATATGTAATATATATGTTGTTATATGTAATATATATGTAGGTATATGTAACATATATGGTAGTTATATGTAATATATCTGTTGTTATATGTAATATGTAATAATATATATGGTTGGTAGAGTATGTTGTTATATGTAATATATCTGTTGTTATATGTAATATATATGTAGGTATATGTAATATATATGTTGTTATATGTAATATATATGTTGTTATATGTAACATATATGGTAGTTATATGTAATATATATGTTGTTATATGTAACATATATGGTAGTTATATGTAATATATATGTTGTTATATGTAATATATATGTTGTTATATGTAATATATATATTTTGTTATATGTAACATATATGGTAGTTATATGTAATATATATGTAGGTATATGTAATATATATGTTATTATATGTAATATATATGTTGTTATATGTAATATATATGTTGTTATATGTAATATATATGTTGTTATATGTAATATATATGTAGGTATATGTAATATATATGTTGTTATATGTAATATATATGTTGTTATATGTAATATATATGTAAGTATATGTAATATATATGTTGTTATATGTAATATATCTGTTGTTATATGTAATATATCTGTTGTTATATGTAATATATATGTAGGTATATGTAATATATATGTAGGTATATGTAATATATATGTTGTTATATGTAATATATATGTTGTTATATGTAATATATCTGTTGTTATATGTAATATATCTGTTGTTATATGTAATATATATGTAGGTATATGTAATATATATGTTGTTATATGTAATATATATGTTGTTATATGTAATATATCTGTTATTATATGTAATATATCTGTTGTTATATGTAATATATATGTTGTTATATGTAATATATCTGTTGTTATATGTAATATGTAATAATATATATGGTTGGTAGAGTATGTTATATGTAATATATATGGTGTATATGGAATATATGTTGTCGTATGGAATATATATTTGTTATATGGAACATATATGGTTGGTAGAGTATATTTTGTATGTAATATATGTTGTTATTTATTTTATTTTTATTTTATTTCACCTTTATTTAACCAGGTAGGCTAGTTGAGAACAAGTTCTCATTTGCAACTGCGACCTGGCCAAGATAAAGCATAGCAGTATGAGCAGACAACACAGAGTTACACATGGAGTAAACAATTAACAAGTCAATAACACAGTAGAAAAAAGGGGAGTCTATATATACATTGTGTGCAAAAGGCATGAGAAGGTAGGCAAATAATTACAATTATGCAGATTAACACTGGAGTGATAAATGATCAGATGGTTGTGTACAGGTAGAGATATTGGTGTGCAAAAGAGCAGAAAAATAAATAAATAAAAACAGTATGGGGATGAGGTAGGTGAAAATGGGTGGGCTATTTACCAATAGACTATGTACAGCTGCAGCGATCGGTTAGCTGCTCAGATAGCAGATGTTTGAAGTTGGTGAGGGAGATAAAAGTCTCCAACTTCAGCGATTTTTGCAATTCGTTCCAGTCACAGGCAGCAGAGAACTGGAACGAAAGGCGGCCAAATGAGGTGTTGGCTTTAGGGATGATCAGTGAGATACACCTGCTGGAGCGCGTGCTACGGATGGGTGTTGCCATCGTAACCAGTGAACTGAGATAAGGCGGAGCTTTACCTAGCATGGACTTGTAGATGACCTGGAGCCAGTGGGTCTGGCGACGAATATGTAGCGAGGGCCAGCCGACTAGAGCATACAAGTCGCAGTGGTGGGTGGTATAAGGTGCTTTAGTGACAAAACGGATGGCACTGTGATAAACTGCATCCAGTTTGCTGAGTAGAGTGTTGGAAGCAATTTTGTAGATGACATCGCCGAAGTCGAGGATCGGTAGGATAGTCAGTTTTACTAGGGTAAGTTTGGCGGCGTGAGTGAAGGAGGCTTTGTTGCGGAATAGAAAGCCGACTCTTGATTTGATTTTCGATTGGAGATGTTTGATATGGGTCTGGAAGGAGAGTTTAGAGTCTAGCCAGACACCTAGGTACTTATAGATGTCCACATATTCAAGGTCGGAACCATCCAGGGTGGTGATGCTGGTCAGGCATGCGGGTGCAGGCAGCGAACGGTTGAAAAGCATGCATTTGGTTTTACTAGCGTTTAAGAGCAGTTGGAGGCCACGGAAGGAGTGCTGTATGGCATTGAAGCTCGTTTGGAGGTTAGATAGCACAGTGTCCAAGGACGGGCCGGAAGTATATAGAATGGTGTCGTCTGCGTAGAGGTGGATCAGGGAATCGCCCGCAGCATGAGAAACATCATTGATATATACAGAGAAAAGAGTCGGCCCGAGAATTGAACCCTGTGGCACCCCCATAGAGACTGCCAGAGGACCGGACAGCATGCCCTCCGATTTGACACACTGAACTCTGTCTGCAAAGTAATTGGTGAACCAGGCAAGGCAGTCATCCGAAAAACCGAGGCTACTGAGTCTGCCGATAAGAATACGGTGATTGACAGAGTCGAAAGCCTTGGCAAGGTCTATGAAGACGGCTGCACAGTACTGTCTTTTATCGATGGCGGTTATGATATCGTTTAGTACCTTGAGCGTGGCTGAGGTACACCCGTGACCGGCTCGGAAACCAGATTGCACAGCGGAGAAGGTACGGTGGGATTCAAGATGGTCAGTGACCTGTTTGTTGACTTGGCTTTCGAAGACCTTAGATAGGCAGGGCAGGATGGATATAGGTCTGTAACAGTTTGGGTCCAGGGTGTCGCCCCCTTTGAAGAGGGGGATGACTGCGGCAGCTTTCCAATCCTTGGGGATCTCAGACGATATGAAAGAGAGGTTGAACAGGCTGGTAATAGGGGTTGCGACAATGGCGGCGGATAGTTTCAGGAATAGAGGGTCCAGATTGTCAAGCCCAGCTGATTTGTACGGGTCCAGGTTTTGCAGCTCTTTCAGAACATCTGCTATCTGGATTTGGGTAAAGGAGAACCTGGAGAGGCTTGGGCGAGTAGGTGCCGGGGGGGGGGGGGGGGGGGGGGGGGCTGTTGGCCGAGGTTGGAGAAGCCAGGCGGAAGGCATGGCCAGCCGTTGAGAAATGCTTGTTGAAGTTTTCGATAATCATGGATTTATCGGTGGTGACCGTGTTACCTAGCCTCAGTGCAGTGGGCAGCTGGGAGGAGGTGCTCTTGTTCTCCATGGACTTCACAGTGTCCCAGAACTTTTTGGAGTTGGAGCTACAGGATGCAAACTTCTGCCTGAAGAAGTTGGCTTTAGCTTTCATGACTGACTGTGTGTATTGGTTCCTGACTTCCCTGAACAGTTGCATATCGCGGGGACTATTCGATGTTAGTGCAGTCCGCCACAGGATGTTTTTGTGCTGGTTATATGTAATATATATGGTAGTGTTGTTATATGTAATATATATGTTGTTATATGTAATATATATGTTATTATATGTAGTTATATGTAATATATATGTTGTTATATGTAATATATATGTTGTTATATGTAATATATATGTTGTTATATGTAATATATATGTTATTATATGTAGTTATATGTAATATATATGTTGTTATATGTAATATATATGTTGTTATATGTAATATATATGTTGTTATATGTAATATATATGTTGTTATATGTAATATATATGTTGTTATATGTAATATATATGTTGTTATATGTAATATATATGTTGTTATATGTAATATATATGTTGTTATATGTAATATATATGTTGTTATATGGAATATATATGTTGTTATATGGAATATATATTTGTTATATGTAATATATATGTTGTTATATGTAATATATATGGTTGGTAGAGTATATTTTGTATGTAATATACAGTGCCTTGCGAAAGTATTCGGCCCCCTTGAACTTTGCGACCTTTTGCCACATTTCAGGCTTCAAACATAAAGATATAAAACTGTATTTTTTTGTGAAGAATCAACAACAAGTGGGACACAATCATGAAGTGGAACGACATTTATTGGATATTTCAAACTTTTTTAACAAATCAAAAATTGAAAAATTGGGCGTGCAAAATTATTCAGCCCCCTTAAGTTAATACTTTGTAGCGCCACCTTTTGCTGCGATTACAGCTGTAAGTCGCTTGGGGTATGTCTCTATCAGTTTTGCACATCGAGAGACTGAAATTTTTTCCCATTCCTCCTTGCAAAACAGCTCGAGCTCAGTGAGGTTGGATGGAGAGCATTTGTGAACAGCAGTTTTCAGTTCTTTCCACAGATTCTCGATTGGATTCAGGTCTGGACTTTGACTTGGCCATTCTAACACCTGTATATGTTTATTTTTGAACCATTCCATTGTAGATTTTGCTTTATGTTTTGGATCATTGTCTTGTTGGAAGACAAATCTCCGTCCCAGTCTCAGGTCTTTTGCAGACTCCATCAGGTTTTCTTCCAGAATGGTCCTGTATTTGGCTCCATCCATCTTCCCATCAATTTTAACCATCTTCCCTGTCCCTGCTGAAGAAAAGCAGGCCCAAACCATGATGCTGCCACCACCATGTTTGACAGTGGGGATGGTGTGTTCAGCTGTGTTGCTTTTACGCCAAACATAACGTTTTGCATTGTTGCCAAAAAGTTCAATTTTGGTTTCATCTGACCAGAGCACTTTCTTCCACGTTTTGGTGTGTCTCCCAGGTGGCTTGTGGCAAACTTTAACCAACACTTTTTATGGATATCTTTAAGAAATGGCTTTCTTCTTGCCACTCTTCCATAAAGGCCAGATTTGTGCAATATATGACTGATTGTTGTCCTATGGACAGAGTCTCCCACCTCAGCTGTTTAAAGCTTGGGAAATCTTTTTGTATCCAAATCCGGCTTTAAACTTCTTCACAACAGTATCTCGGACCTGCCTGGTGTGTTCCTTGTTCTTCATGATGCTCTCTGCGCTTTTAACGGACCTCTGAGACTATCACAGTGCAGGTGCATTTATACGGAGACTTGATTACACACAGGTGGATTGTATTTATCATCATTAGTCATTTAGGTCAACATTGGATCATTCAGAGATCCTCACTGAACTTCTGGAGAGAGTTTGCTGCACTGAAAGTAAAGGGGCTGAATAATTTTGCACGCCCAATTTTTCAGTTTTTGATTTGTTAAAATTTTTCGATATATCCAATAAATGTCGTTCCACTTCATGATTGTGTCCCACTTGTTGTTGATTCTTCACAAAAAAATACAGTTTTATATCTTTATGTTTGAAGCCTGAAATGTGGCAAAAGGTCGCAAAGTTCAAGGGGGCCGAATACTTTCGCAAGGCACTGTATGTTGTTATATGTAATATATATGCTGTTATATGTAATATATATGTTGTTATATGTAATATATATGTAGGTATATGTAATATATATGTTATTATATGTAATATATATGTTGTTATATGTAATATATATGTTGTTATATGTAATATATATGTTGTTATATGTAATATATATGTTGTTATATGTAATATATATGTTGTTATATGTAATATATATGTAGGTATATGTAATATATATGTAGGTATATGTAATATATATGTTGTTATATGTAATATATATGTAGTTATATGTAATATATATGTTGTTATATGTGATATATATGCTGTTATATGTGATATATATGCTGTTATATGTAACATATATGTAGTTATATGTAATATATATGTTGTTATATGTAATATATATGTAGGTATATGTAATATATATGTAGGTATATGTAATATATATGTTGTTATATGTAATATATGTAGTTGTATGTAATATATATGTTGTTATATGTAATATATGTGTTGTTATATGTAATATATATGGTTGGTAGAGTATGTTGTTATATGTAATATATCTGTTGTTATATGTAATATATATGGCTGTAGAGTATGTTGTTATATGTAATATATATGTCTGTAGAGTATGTTATATGTAATATATATGTTGTTATATGTAATATATATGGCTGTAGAGTATGTTGTTATATGTAATATATATGTCTGTAGAGTATGTTATATGTAATATATATGTTGTTATATGTAATATATATGTCTGTAGAGTATGTTGTTATATGTAATATATCTGTTGTTATATGTAATAT
The DNA here is from genome assembly GCF_057628025.1 of Oncorhynchus mykiss. Taxonomy (NCBI): domain Eukaryota; kingdom Metazoa; phylum Chordata; class Actinopteri; order Salmoniformes; family Salmonidae; genus Oncorhynchus; species Oncorhynchus mykiss. Next base: position 5,955,797 of record NC_143040.1, on the reverse strand, counting down.
GTAATATATATGTCTGTAGAGTATGTTGTTATATGGGGTACAGCAGAAGACACCGTTTCAATATGGATTAATAACGTCTCGTTGTTCTTCAGGTGCTGACTACAGGGTCGGTGGATGAGGACTGTGGAGGAGGACAGGGTCAGAGGGATGTAGGGCTCCCCTCCACAGGATCAGCTACCCTACACAACAACATGAGGTAGAACTCTGCTGCTATCGCATGTTATAAAGAGGGAGAAGGTAGAGGAGGCTGAGGACAGGGAGAGGGAGAGTCGGTAGAGGAAGCTGAGGACAGGAAGAGGGAGAGGGGGAGGAGGCTGAGGACAGGGAGAGGGGGAGGAGGCTGAGGATAGGGAGAGGGGGAGGAGGCTGAGGACAGGGAGAGGGGGAGGAGGCTGAGGACAGGGAGAGGGAGAGGAGGCTGAGGAGAGGGGGAGGGAGAGGAGGCTGAGGATAGGGAGAGGGGGAGGATGCTGAGAGAAGGGAGAGGGGGAGGAGGCTGAGGACAGGGAGAGGAGGCTGAGGATAGGGAGAGGGGGAGGAGGCTGAGGACAGGGAGATGGGGAGGAGGCTGAGGACAGGGAGAGGGAGAGGGGGAGGAGGCTGAGGACAGGGAGAGGCATAGGGGGAGGAGGCTGAGGACAGGGAGAGGGAGAGGGGGAGGAGGCTGAGGACAGGGAGAGGGGGAGGAGGCTGAGGATAGGGAGAGGGAGAGGGGGAGGAGGCTGAGGATAGGGAGAGGGAGAGGGGGGGAGGCTGAGGAGAGGGAGAGGGAGAGGAGGCTGAAGATAGGGAGAGGGGGAGGAGGCTGAGGACAGGGAGAGGGGGAGGAGGCTGAGGACAGGGAGAGGGAGAGGGGGAGGAGGCTGAGGACAGGGAGAGAGGGAGGAGGCTGAGGACAGGGAGAGGGGGAGGAGGCTGAGGACAGGGAGAGGGAGACGGGGAGGAGGCTGAGGACAGGGAGAGGGAGAGCAGGTTAAGGAGGCTGAGGACAGGGAGAGGGAGAGCAGGTTAAGGAGGCTGAGGACAGGGAGAGGGAGACGGGGAGGAGGTTGAGGACAGGGAGAGGGAGAGGAGGCTGAGGACAGGGAGAGGAAGAGGGAGAGGGAGGAGGCTGAGGACAGGGAGAGGGTGAGCAGGTAGAGGAGGCTGAGAACAGGGAGAGGAAGATGGAGAGGGAGGTGGCTGAGGACAGGGAGAGGGAGAGCAGCTAGAGGAGACTGAGGACAGGGAGAGGAAGAGGGAGAGGGAGGAGGCTGAGGACAGGGAGAGGGTGAGCAGGTAGAGGAGGCTGTGGACAAGGCCAGGGAGTGTAGGTGGAGGAGGCTGAGGACAGGGAGAGGAAGAGGGGGAGTAGGTAGAGGAGGCTGAGGACAGGGAGAGGGAGAGGGGGATGTAGGTAGAGGATGCTGAGGACAGGGAGAGGGAGAGTAGGTAGAGGAAGCTGAGGACAGGAAGAGGGAGATGGAGAGTAGGTAGAGGAAGCTGAGGACAGGGAGAGGGAGAGTCGGTAGAGGAGCCTGAGGACAGGGAGAGGGAGAGGGAGAGTAGGTAAAGGAGGCTGAGGACAGGGAGAGGGAGAGTCGGTAGAGGAAGCTGAGGACAGGGACAAGGGGAGTCAGTAGAGGAGCCTGAGGACAGGGAGAGGGAGCGGGAGAGTAGGTAGAGGAAGCTGAGGACATGGAGAGGGAGAGTAGGTAGAGGAGGCTGAGGACAGGGAGAGGGAGATGTAGGTAGAGGAGGCTGAGGACAGGGAGAGATAGAGGAGGCTGAGGCCAGGGAGAGGGAGAGGGAGATGTAGGTAGAAGAGGCTGAGGACAGGGACAGGGAGAGGGAGATGTAGGTAGAGGAGGCTGAGGACAGGGTCAGGGAGAGGGAGATGGGGATGTAGGTAGAGGAGGCTGAGGACAGGGAGAGTAGGTAGAGGAGGCTGAGGACAGGGCCAGGGAGAGGGAGAGGGAGAGTAGGTAGAGGAGGCTGAGGACAGGGAGAGTAGGTAGAGGAGGCTGAGGCCAGGGAGAGGGAGAGGGAGAGTAGGTAGAGGAGGCTGAGGACAGGGTCAGGGAGAGTAGGTAGAGGAGGCTGAGGACAGGGCCAGGGAGAGGGAGAGGGAGAGTAGGTAGAGGAGGCTGAGGACAGGGAGAGTAGGTAGAGGAGGCTGAGGCCAGGGAGAGGGAGAGTAGGTAGAGGAGGCTGAGGACAGGGTCAGGGAGAGTAGGTAGAGGAGGCTGAGGACAGGGCCAGGGAGAGGGAGAGTAGGTAGAGGAGGCTGAGGACAGGGCCAGGGAGAGTAGGTAGAGGAGGCTGAGGACAGGGAGAGTAGGTAGAGGAGGCTGAGGACAGGGCCAGGGAGAGGGAGAGGGAGAGTAGGTAGAGGAGGCTGAGGACAGGGCCAGGGAGAGTAGGTAGAGGAGGCTGAGGACAGGGTCAGGGAGAGTAGGTGGAGGAGGCTGAGGACAGGGCCAGGCAGAGGGGGAGGGAGAGTAGGTAGAGGAGGCTGAGGGCAGGGCCAGGGAGAGTAGGTAGAGGAGGCTGAGGACAGGGAGAGTAGGTAGAGGAGGCTGAGGACAGGGAGAGGGAGAGTAGGTAGAGGAGGCTGAGGACAGGGTCAGGGAGAGGGAGAGGGAGAGTAGGTAGAGGAGGCTGAGGACAGGGTCAGGGAGAGGGAGAGGGAGAGTAGGTAGAGGAGGCTGAGGACAGGGTCAGGGAGAGTAGGTAGAGGAGGCTGAGGACAGGGCCAGGGAGAGGGAGAGGGAGAGTAGGTAGAGGAGGCTGAGGACAGGGCCAGGGAGAGTAGGTAGAGGAGGCTGAGGACAGGGTCAGGGAGAGTAGGTAGAGGAGGCTGAGGACAGGGCCAGGGAGAGTAGGTAGAGGAGGCTGAGGACAGGGCCAGGGAGAGGGAGATGTAGGTAGAGGAGGCTGAGGACAGGGCCAGGGAGAGTAGGTAGAGGAGGCTGAGGACAGGGCCAGGGAGAGTAGGTAGAGGAGGCTGAGGACAGGGTCAGGGCCAGGGAGAGTAGGTAGAGGAGGCTGAGAACAGGGCCAGGGAGAGGGGGATGTAGGTAGAGGAGGCTGAGGACAGGGTCAGGGAGAGTAGATGGAGGAGGCTGAGGACAGGGCCAGGCAGAGGGGGAGGGAGAGTAGGCAGAGGAGGCTGAGGACAGGGCCAGGGAGAGTAGGTAGAGGAGGCTGAGGACAGGGAGAGTAGGTAGAGGAGGCTGAGGACAGGGAGAGGGAGAGTAGGTAGAGGAGGCTGAGGACAGGGTCAGGGAGAGGGAGAGTAGGTAGAGGAGGCTGAGGACAGGGCCAGGGAGAGGGAGAGTAGGTAGAGGAGGCTGAGGACAGGGCCAGGGAGAGGGAGAGGGAGAGTAGGTAAAGGAGGCTGAGGACAGGGCCAGGGAGAGTAGGTAGAGGAGGCTGAGGACAGGGTCAGGGAGAGTAGGTAGAGGAGGCTGAGGACAGGGCCAGGGAGAGTAGGTAGAGGAGGCTGAGGACAGGGTCAGGGAGAGTAGGCAGAGGAGGCTGAGGACAGGGCCAGGGAGAGGGGGATGTAGGTAGAGGAGGCTGAGGACAGGGAGAGTAGGTAGAGGAGGCTGAGGACAGGGCCAGGGAGAGGGGATGTAGGTAGAGGAGGCTGAGGACAGGGCCAGGGAGAGTAGGTAGAGGAGGCTGAGGACAGGGTCAGGGCCAGGGAGAGTAGGTAGAGGAGGCTGAGAACAGGGCCAGGGAGAGGGGGATGTAGGTAGAGGAGGCTGAGGACAGGGAGAGTAGGTAGAGGAGGCTGAGGACAGGGTCAGGGAGAGGAGGCTGAGGACAGGGTCAGGGAGAGGAGGCTGAGGACAGGGTCAGGGAGAGGAGGCTGAGGACAGGGCCAGGGAGAGGAGGCTGAGGACAGGGTCATGGAGAGTAGGCAGAGGAGGCTGAGGACAGGGCCAGGGAGAGGGGGCTGAGGACAGGGTCAGGGAGAGGAGGCTGAGGACAGGGTCAGGGAGAGGGGGATGTAGGTAGAGGAGGCTGAGGACAGGGTCAGGGCCAGGGGGATGTAGGTAGAGGAGGCTGAGGACAGGGTCAGGGCCAGGGGGATGTAGGGAGAGGAGGCTGAGGACAGGGCCAGGGAGAGGAGGCTGAGGACAGGGCCAGGAAGAGGAGGCTGAGGACAGGGCCAGGGAGAGGGGGATGTAGGTAGAGGAGGCTGAGGACAGGTCCAGGGCCAGGGGGATGTAGGTAGAGGAGGCTGAGGACAGGGTCAGGGAGAGGAGGCTGAGGACAGGGCCAGGGAGAGGAGGCTGAGGACAGGGCCAGGGAGAGGAGGCTGAGGACAGGGTCAGGGAGAGGGGGATGTAGGTAGAGGAGGCTGAGGACAGGGTCAGGGAGAGGGGGATGTAGGTAGAGGAGGCTGAGGACAGGGCCAGGGAGAGGGGGATGTAGGTAGAGGAGGTTGAGGACAGGGAGAGGGGGATGTAGGTAGAGGAGGCTGAGGACAGGGTCAGGGCCAGGGGGATGTAGGTAGAGGGGGCTGAGGACAGGTCCAGGGAGAGGGGGATGTAGGTAGAGTAGGCTGAGGACAGGGTCAGGGAGAGTAGGTAGAGGAGGCTGAGGACAGGGCCAGGGAGAGTAGGTAGAGGAGGCTGAGGACAGGGAGAGTAGGTAGAGGAGGCTGAGGACAGGGAGAGGGAGAGTAGGTAGAGGAGGCTGAGGACAGGGTCAGGGAGAGGGAGAGGGAGAGTAGGTAGAGGAGGCTGAGGACAGGGTCAGGGAGAGGGAGAGGGAGAGTAGGTAGAGGAGGCTGAGGACAGGGTCAGGGAGAGTAGGTAGAGGAGGCTGAGGACAGGGCCAGGGAGAGGGAGAGGCAGAGTAGGTAGAGGAGGCTGAGGACAGGGCCAGGGAGAGTAGGTAGAGGAGGCTGAGGACAGGGTCAGGGAGAGTAGGTAGAGGAGGCTGAGGACAGGGCCAGGGAGAGTAGGTAGAGGAGGCTGAGGACAGGGTCAGGGAGAGTAGGCAGAGGAGGCTGAGGACAGGGCCAGGGAGAGGGGGATGTAGGTAGAGGAGGCTGAGGACAGGGAGAGTAGGTAGAGGAGGCTGAGGACAGGGCCAGGGAGAGGGAGATGTAGGTAGAGGAGGCTGAGGACAGGGCCAGGGAGAGTAGGTAGAGGAGGCTGAGGACAGGGCCAGGGAGAGTAGGTAGAGGAGGCTGAGGACAGGGTCAGGGCCAGGGAGAGTAGGTAGAGGAGGCTGAGAACAGGGCCAGGGAGAGGGGGATGTAGGTAGAGGAGGCTGAGGACAGGGTCAGGGAGAGTAGATGGAGGAGGCTGAGGACAGGGCCAGGCAGAGGGGGAGGGAGAGTAGGCAGAGGAGGCTGAGGACAGGGCCAGGGAGAGTAGGTAGAGGAGGCTGAGGACAGGGAGAGTAGGTAGAGGAGGCTGAGAACAGGGAGAGGGAGAGTAGGTAGAGGAGGCTGAGGACAGGGTCAGGGAGAGGGAGAGTAGGTAGAGGAGGCTGAGAACAGGGAGAGGGAGAGTAGGTAGAGGAGGCTGAGGACAGGGTCAGGGAGAGGGAGAGTAGGTAGAGGAGGCTGAGGACAGGGCCAGGGAGAGGGAGAGTAGGTAGAGGAGGCTGAGGACAGGGAGAGTAGGTAGAGGAGGCTGAGGACAGGGCCAGGGAGAGGGGATGTAGGTAGAGGAGGCTGAGGACAGGGCCAGGGAGAGTAGGTAGAGGAGGCTGAGGACAGGGCCAGGGAGAGTAGGTAGAGGAGGCTGAGGACAGGTTCAGGGCCAGGGAGAGTAGGTAGAGGAGGCTGAGAACAGGGCCAGGGAGAGGGGGATGTAGGTAGAGGAGGCTGAGGACAGGGAGAGTAGGTAGAGGAGGCTGAGGACAGGGTCAGGGAGAGGAGGCTGAAGACAGGGTCAGGGAGAGGAGGCTGAGGACAGGGTCAGGGAGAGGAGGCGAGGACAGGGCCAGGGAGAGGAGGCTGAGGACAGGGTCATGGAGAGTAGGCAGAGGAGGCTGAGGACAGGGCCAGGGAGAGGGGGCTGAGGACAGGGTCAGGGAGAGGAGGCTGAGGACAGGGTCAGGGAGAGGGGGATGTAGGTAGAGGAGGCTGAGGACGGGGTCAGGGCCAGGGGGATGTAGGTAGAGGAGGCTGAGGACAGGGTCAGGGCCAGGGGGATGTAGGGAGAGGAGGCTGAGGACAGGGCCAGGGAGAGGAGGCTGAGGACAGGGCCAGGAAGAGGAGGCTGAGGACAGGGCCAGGGAGAGGGGGATGTAGGTAGAGGAGGCTGAGGACAGGTCCAGGGCCAGGGGGATGTAGGTAGAGGAGGCTGAGGACAGGGTCAGGGAGAGGAGGCTGAGGACAGGGCCAGGGAGAGGAGGCTGAGGACAGGGCCAGGGAGAGGAGGCTGAGGACAGGGTCAGGGAGAGGGGGATGTAGGTAGAGGAGGCTGAGGACAGGGTCAGGGAGAGGGGGATGTAGGTAGAGGAGGCTGAGGACAGGGCCAGGGAGAGGGGGATGTAGGTAGAGGAGGTTGAGGACAGGGAGAGGGGGATGTAGGTAGAGGAGGCTGAGGACAGGGTCAGGGCCAGGTGGATGTAGGTAGAGGGGGCTGAGGACAGGTCCAGGGAGAGGGGGATGTAGGTAGAGTAGGCTGAGGACAGGGTCAGGGAGAGTAGGTAGAGGAGGCTGAGGACAGGGAGAGGGGATGTTGATGTAGGTAGAGGATGCTGAGGACAGGGTCAGGGAGAGTAGGTAGAGGAGGCTGAGGACAGGGTCAGGGAGAGGGGGATGTAGGTAGAGGAGGCTGAGGACAGGGTCAGGGAGAGGGGGATGTAGGTAGAGGAGGCTGAGGACAGGGTCAGGGAGAGGAGGCTGAGGACAGGGTCAGGGAGAGGGGGATGTAGGTAGAGGAGGCTGAGGACAGGTCCAGGGAGAGGGGGGTGTAGGTAGAGGAGGCTGAGGACAGGGTCAGGGAGAGGAGGCTGAGGACAGGGTCAGGGAGAGTAGGTAGAGGAGGCTGAGGACAGGGTCAGGGAGAGGGGGATGTAGGTAGAGGAGGCTGAGGACAGGGTCAGGGAGAGTAGGTAGAGGAGGCTGAGGACAGGGTCAGGGAGAGTAGGTAGAGGAGGCTGAGGACAGGGTCTGGGAGAGGGGGATGGGGATGTAGGTAGAGGAGGCTGAGGACAGGGTCAGGGAGAGGCGGATGTAGGTAGAGGAGGCTGAGGACAGGGTCAGGGCCAGGGGGATGGGGATGTAGGTAGAGGAGGCTGAGGACAGGGTCAGGGAGAGGAGGATGTAGGTAGAGGAGGCTGAGGACAGGGTCAGGGCCAGGGGGATGTAGGTAGAGGAGGCTGAGGACAGGGTCAGGGCCAGGGGGATGTAGGTAGAGGAGGCTGAGGACAGGGTCATTGAGAGGGGGATGTAGGTAGAGGAGGCTGAGGACAGGGCCAGGGAGAGGAGGCTGAGGACAGCGCCAGGGAGAGGGGGATGTAGGTAGAGGAGGCTGAGGACAGGGTCAGGGAGAGGAGGCTGAGGACAGGGCCAGGGCCAGGGGGATGTAGGTAGAGGAGGCTGAGGACAGGGCCAGGGCCAGGGGGATGTAGGTAGAGGAGGCTGAGGACAGGTCCAGGGAGAGGGGGATGTAGGTAGAGTAGGCTGAGGACAGGGTCAGGGAGAGTAGGTAGAGGAGGCTGAGGACAGGGTCAGGGAGAGTAGGTAGAGGAGGCTGAGGACAGGGCCAGGGCCAGGGGGATGTAGGTAGAGGAGGCTGAGGACAGGGCCAGGGCCAGGGGGATGTAGGTAGAGGAGGCTGAGGACAGGGCCAGGGGGATGTAGGTAGAGGAGCCTGAGGACAGGGTCAGGGCCAGGGAGAGGGGGATGTAGGTAGAGGAGGCTGTGGACAGGGTCAGGGAGAGGAGGCTGAGGACAGGGCCAGGGAGAGGGAGATGTAGGTAGAGGAGGCTGAGGACAGGGTCAGGGAGAGGGGGATGTAGGTAGAGGAGGCTGAGGACAGGGCCAGGGAGAGGGGGATGTAGGTAGAGGAGGCTGAGGACAGGGTCAGGGAGATGGAGATGTAGGTAGAGGAGGCTGAGGACAGGGTCAGGGAGAGGGGGATGTAGGTAGAGGAGGCTGAGGACAGGGCCAGGGAGAGGGGGATGTAGGTAGAGGAGGCTGAGGACAGGGTCAGGGAGAGGAGGCTGAGGACAGGGCCAGGGAGAGGGGGATGTAGGTATCCTCTCCACAGCATCAACTACCCTTCACAACAACATGAGGTGGTTATGTACTGCTGTTTATAAATGTTTAGCTCCATAACACATTGATTCTCAACTATTTTGTCCCTCGGGGCCACCGTACAGCAATATTTTAACACTTATTTAATCAATGCTGTTATAAAAAATGGTCACATGGCAGACAGTTTGTTTAACACTTTTCACAAATGCAAAATGTTTGGAATGAGCCGTTGCCATAGAGAACCGCAAATCTGACATGTTGTTGTTGTTGTTGTTATATCTCCCACAGTCCCCAGTTTTATAGAACCATCAGTCTGGACAGAGGAGCTCTGGGTCTAGGCTTCAGTATAGTAGGAGGGTTCAGCAGTCCCCACGGAGACCTGCCCATCTACGTCAAAACTGTCTTCGGAAAGGTAACTGTCGATTTCATTTAGAAAGGGAACACAGACCTCTATTTCATTTAGAAAGGGAACACAGGCCTCTATTTCATTTAGAAAGGGAACACAGGCCTCTATTTAATTTAGAACGGTAACAACAGGCCTCTATTTCATTTAGAAAGGTAACACAGGCCTCTATTTCGTTTAGAAAGGTAACACAGGCCTCTATTTCATTTAGAACGGTAACACAGACCTCTATTTCATTTAGAAAGGTAACACAGACCTCTATTTCATTTAGAACGGTAACAACAGGCCTCTATTTCATTTAGAACGGTAACACAGATCTCTATTTCATTTAGAAAGGTAACACAGGCCTCTATTTCATTTAGAAAGATAACACAGGCCTCTATTTCATTTAGAAAGGTAACACAGGCCTCTATTTCATTTAGAAAGGTAACACAGGCCTCTATTTCATTTAGAAAGGGAACAACAGGCCTCTATTTCATTTAGAAAGGTAACTGTCTATTTCATTTAGAAAGGTAAGACAGGCCTCTATTTCATTTAGAAAGGTAACACAGGCCTCTATTTCATTTAGAAAGGTAACACAGGCCTCTATTTCATTTAGAAAGGTAACACAGACCTCTATTTCATTTAGAAAGGTAACACAGGCCTCTATTTCATTTAGAAAGGTAACACAGGCCTCTAAGGTAACACATTATTTTAGTCCTCAATGTCAATTCAATATACCTATCATTCTACTGTAAATTCCTTGTTTCTTACAACTACCAAAAGTTACTCGATTGTCTTGCAACAACCAGTAGAAACTTTAACAATGCAGCTGTGTTTGATGCCGTGGTGATTGATGCAGTGTCTCTCTGTCTCTCCCTCTGCATCTGTCTCTCTCCAGGGAGCAGCGATTGAGGACGGCAGGCTGCAGCGCGGGGATCAGATCCTCGCCGTGAACGGTCACAGTCTGGAGGGGGTCACCCACGCCGGCGCCGTCGCCATACTGAAGAGGACCAAGGGAACTGTAGTCCTCACCGTACTCTCCTGAGTGTCAGTCCTCACACAACCAACCGTCTGTCGCCCTTTGATGATGTCATCAGCAGACTACATCAGGGTTGTGTTCATCAGGAAACAGACAAAACAGGGAGGGACTGTCTGAACTTTTTTTTTCAATAAGGAACATTCATTTATGTGTTCTGTTGCAAAACGTTTCGCTACGGTGTGCGCGCTAATGAACACGACCCTGTTTATCTCTAGAAGGAGGTGAAGATTCTCACAGAAGAATGTCTTCTATATGTCCTCCTAGATGTAACTGGTTCTCATTGTAACAAAACTATGAACCCTGTAATGCATGTCTATGTGTCTGTGTACATCAATATGGACCTCATCATACCAGACTACTGACTACTCACATCACTGTCTCCTTCTAAATGCACCTCATCATACCAGACTACTGACTACTCACATCACTGTCTCCTTCTAAATGCACCTCATCATACCATACTACTGACTACTCACATCACTGTGTCTCCTTCTAAATGCACCTCATCATACCAGACTACTGACTACTCACATCACTGTCTCCTTCTAAATGCACCTCATCATACCAGACTACTGACTACTCACATCACTGTCTCCTTCTAAATGCACCTCATCATACCAGACTACTGACTACTCACATCACTGTCTCCTTCTAAATGCACCTCATCATACCAGACTACTGACTACTCACATCACTGTCTCTTTCAAAATGGACCTCATCATACCAGACTACTGACTACTCACATCACTGTCTCCTTCTAAATGGACCTCATCATACCAGACTACTGACGACTCACATCACTGTCTCCTTCTAAATGGACCTCATCATACCAGACTACTGACGACTCACATCACTGTCTCCTTCTAAATGCACCTCATCATACCAGACTACTGACTACTCACATCACCGTTTTCCTTCAAAATGGACCTCATCATACCAGACTACTGACTACTCACATCACTGTCTCCTTCTAAATGGACCTCATCATACCAGACTACTGACGACTCACATCACTGTCTCCTTCTAAATGCACCTCATCATACCAGACTACTGACTACTCACATCACCGTTTTCCTTCAAAATGGACCTCATCATACCAGACTACTGACTACTCACATCACTGTCTCCTTCTAAATGCACCTCATCATACCAGACTACTGACATCACTGTGTCTCCTTCTAAATGGACCTCATCATACCAGACTACTGACTACTCACATCACTGTCTCCTTCTAAATGCACTTCATCATACCAGACTACTACTGACTCCTCACATCACTGTCTCCTTCTAAATGCACCTCATCATACCAGACTACTGACTACTCACATCACTGTCTCCTTCAAAATGGACCTCATCATACCAGACTACTGATGACTCACATCACTGTGTCTCCTTCTAAATGCACCTCATCATACCAGACGACTGACGACTCACATCACTGTCTCCTTCTAAATGGACCTCATCATACCAGACTACTGACTCCTCACATCCCTAACTAACACACTCTACTGACGCAAGAACAAATGTGGCAATAGATGCCAAGACTCTTCGCCAATCTTTCATATTGGCGTTTAGGTGTAGAATTTACATTCGAATTAAGAATTCAAAATGGGAGCCTTTTTTTTCTCTCTCTCTCTCTCTCTCTGTGTTTCGTTAGTTGCTACCTGAACTACATGAATAGGATACGGTTTATTTCTTATTTCATTACGTAACTTCATACTTCAATCATGTTCATGAATGTTATTTTAATGTGACTGTTATATAACCATTTATTTATTCTGTTTTATATGTTGCCTGTAGGAAGGCCTACTAACCTGTACTTTTGTTTTATTATTTAATATGAATGTCATTTAGAAAGAAACTATTACAGTTTTACGAGATGAATTTTCTACAGTATAGATAGAATATTGGTATTTTAAGCTCTTCGGCTGCTAATACTGACTACTTCATGTATTGTCGTTTTCTGATATACTGTCAGCTTACTATAGCTACAGCTGTTACTAATGCTATATACAGGCTGGATGACAAGGTGCCGCGTGCATCGATGAGGCAGAAGGTCACGTGGTGTTATGATTCTGAACGGTCCGATACCCTAGCAACAATGACAACAAGCCGCCACGTGGGGAATCGCAGGTGGCTCGTTTCAGCTCGTTCTATCTTGTTGTTGATACCATGTCTCGTTTTGAGGTGTTTTGACTCATTTCACGTTTGTGCTAATATAGCAAAACATCATCTAGCTAGCTAACCAACAACTGTTTTTTGTGACAACAATTGCTCATTGTGTAAATGTATTTATGTTTTCAATAAAAAATATAGTTTACAACACGCTAAGGCAACTTAGTCTGTTTTGCCCCATAGTTGTGCACGCGTCGGTTTTGTTGCTAAACAACCAACCCGTCTACGCGAAATAGATCAGTACTTATCACACAAAGAAACATTGATTCTTAATCAACCAAAGAATCGACGAATCAACCAACCAATGATGGGCGATGGTCTGTTTTGCATCGGTATAGAATAGATGACAACGACTTGTCAGTATCTAATTTCTGCAATGCAATAGTTATTTACTTTATTGATCTATTCGTTGTGTTTTATATATTCTCTGTAGGAACCTCTTTGCCAATAGTTTTTCAGTTCTTCCCTGCTAGAACCTAAAAGGTTATTTTAGGTTCTAGAACCTTTCAGTGGAGTGTTTGTATAGGAGAAGGTGATACCTGTATTCCGTATGTTACTCCATATGTCATCTGTAGACAAGTCAGTTCGTCAAATTTGTGCCCCGCTAGAGATGCCTCGGTCAACTGTAAGTGCTGTTACTGTGAAGTGGAAACGTCTAGGAGCAACAACGGCTCAGCCGCGAAGTGGCAGGCTACACAAACCATTCTGGCGTTGCTTTGGCTGTATGCTTGGGGTGATTGTCCAGTTGGGACGTAAAATCCCCCCCCCCAGTCTAAGATCGTTTGAAATTCTGAAGCAGGTTCTCATCAAGGATTTGCCTGTATTTGGCTCCATTCGTTGTTCCCTCTATCCTTACCAGTCCCTGTTGCTGAACAGCATCCCCATAACATGATGCTGTCGCCACCACCATGCTTCACGGTGGGGATGGTGTTTTAAGGGTGATGACCCGTGCCTGGTTTTCTGCAGACATAGCGCTTTGCATTCAGGCCAACGAGTGACATGTTTGTCTCATTAGAACACAGAATATTTTGCCTTATTCTCTCAGTCTTTCATGTGTCTTTATGCCAACTTCAGGCGTGCTGTCATGTGCCTTCTCAGGAGTGGCTTCCATCTGGCCACTCTCCCATAAAGCCCAGATTGATGAAGTGCTGTAGAGACTATTGTCCTTCTGGCAGGTTCTCCCATCTCACCCAAGGAACTCTGTATTTCTGTCAGAATGGTCATTGAGTTCTTGGTCACCTCCCTGACCGAGGTCCTTCTTGCCCCGTTGCTTAGTCTAGTAGCACAGTCAGCTCTAGGCAGAGTCTGGGTAGTTCCATATTTGTTCCATTTCCCAATAATGGAGACCACTGTGCTCTTGGAAATGTTCAACACTCTACAAGTGGTTTTATACCCTTCCCCAGATATATGCCTCATCAAAATTCTATCTCAGTTATCTATGGACAGTTCCTTGGATTTCATGGTATAGTTTCTGACTGTCAACTGTGGAACCTTATATAGACAGGTGTGTTTCTTTTCTAAATCACGTCCAATCAAATTGAATTGGCCACAGGTGGACTCCAATCAAATTGAATTGGCCACAGGTGGACTCCAATCAAATTGAATTGGCCACAGGTGGACTCCAATCCAATTGAATTGGCCACAGGTGGACTCCAATCAAATTGAATTGGCCACAGGTGGACTCCAATCAAATTGAATTGGCCACAGGTGGACTCCAATCAAATTGAATTGGCCACAGGTGGACTCCAATCAAATTGAATTGGCCACAGGTGGACTCCAATCAAATTGAATTGGCCACAGGTGGACTCCAATCAAATTGAATTGGCCACAGGTGGACTCCAATCAAATTGAATTGGCCACAGGTGGACTCCAATCAAATTGAATTGGCCACAGGTGGACTCCAATCAAATTGAATTGGCCACAGGTGGACTCCAATCAAATTGTAGTGACATGTCAAGGATGATGAAAGGAAACAGGAAGTAGCTGAGCTCCGTTTGGGAGCGTCAAAACAAAAGGGGTGTGACTACTTATGTAAATTAGATATTTCTGAATTTCACGTTCAATACATTTGCAATAATTTCTAAAAACATGTTTTCGCTTTTGTTATTATGCGGTATTGTGTGTAGATGGGTGAGATATTTTTTTTACAAATTTAATCCATTTCTAACACAACAAAATGTGGAATAAATTAAGAGGTATGAATACTCTCTGAAGGCTCTGTATCTCACAGCAGACTGGAGCTATCAGCTCACTGCACAACCCATAATGTGTGAATGAATGGGATGGCCTGGTTAACTACGGTCCTGATGGTTGATGTAGGGAATAGGGTTTCATTTTCAACCCATAATGTGTGAATGAATGGGATGGGCTGGTTAACTACGGTCCTGATGGTTGATGTAGGGAATAGGGTTTCATTTTCAACCCATAATGTGTGAATGAATGGGATGGGCTGGTTAACTACGGTCCTGATGGTTGATGTAGGGAATAGGGTTTCATTTTCAACCCATAATGTGTGAATGAATGGGATAGCCTGGTTAACTACGGTCCTGATGGTTGATGTAGGGAATAGGGTTTCATTTGGAACACAACCCATAATGTGTGAATGAATGGGATGGGCTGGTTAACTACGGTCCTGATGGTGGAATCCTTTCTGAAGGAGCTGTATGTGGGGAATGGGGTTTAATTTGGGACGCACCCTTGGCCTTTTGAGGGACTGCATTACCAATTAAACACACTGCTCACAGAAAACATGTTCACAGGAGGTGAGGGACAGTAGGAACACTAAACTACAGGAGGTTATGTACAGTATGAACACTAAACTACAGGAGGTTATGTACAGTAGGAACACACTAAACTACAGGAGGTTATGTACAGTAGGGACACTAAACCACAGGAGGTTATGTACAGTAGGAACACTCTAAACTACAGGAGGTTATGTACAGTAGGAACACACTAAACTACAGGAGGTTATGTACAGTAGGAACACTAAACGACAGGAGGTTATGTACAGTAGGAACACTAAACGACAGGAGGTTATGTACAGTATGAACACTAAACTACAGGAGGTTATGTACAGTATGAACACTAAAATACAAGTGGTTATGTACAGTATGAACACTAAACTACAGGAGGTTACATACAGTAGGAACACTAAACTACAGGAGGTTATGTACAGTAGGAACACTAAACTACAGGAGGTTATGTACAGTAGGAACACTCTAAACCACAGGAGGTTATGTACAGTAGGAACACTCTAAACTACAGGAGGTTGGTGTACAGTAGGAACACTAAACCACAGGAGGTTATGTACAGTAGGAACACTAAACCACAGGAGGTTATGTACAGTAGGAACACTCTAAACCACAGGAGGTTGGTGTACAGTAGGAACACTAAACTACAGGAGGTTATGTACAGTAGGAACACTAAACCACAGGAGGTTATGTACAGTAGGAACACTAAACCACAGGAGGTTATGTACAGTAGGAACACTCTAAACCACAGGAGGTTGGTGTACAGTAGGAACACTCTAAACCACAGGAGGTTGGTGTACAGTAGGAACACTCTAAACCACAGGAGGTTGGTGTACAGTAGGAACACTCTAAACCACAGGAGGTTGGTGTACAGTAGGAACACTCTAAACCACAGGAGGTTGGTGTACAGTAGGAACACTCTAAACCACAGGAGGTTGGTGTTACCTTAATTGGGGAGGACGGGTTCGTGGTAATGGCTGGGGCAGAATGGTGGAATGGTATCAAATCAATCAAACCCATTGGTTTCCATGGTTACCATGTGTTTGATGTCACTCCGTTCCAGTCATTATGATGAGCAGTCCTCCCCTCAACAGCCTCCACTGCCATTGATCTAAACATCACATGGTTAAAGGTTGGGGGGGGTGGAAGGCCTGAAATATTTAGCTTTTACAAAATGTTATGCAGTTTTTAAATGAAACAAAATACCTTGTTCTTGTTAAATATTTTAGAAATGTAAACCCCCTAAATCTTTAATGCCTTGAGGGAATTGTATGGTACAATACATTTCTCTCCCTCACTCACTCACTCTTTCTGTCCACATTTCCCCCCCCCTCTTTCTCTGTTTTCCCCCTCTCTCTCTGTCCACCTTTCTCCCCCCTCTTTCTCTGTTCTCCCCTCTCCCACTTCGTCTAAAGGCCATATGTGGGTTACTAGAGGAGGAAAGGATGACGTGTTAACATGATCTCATTCTTCTCTATCATTAAGAAAGAGGGAGAAACCTGATCCAGGGGAATTGGATAGAGCCAGGTTCAAATTCCTCTCCCCCTCTGTTAAATTTATGAGGTCCCATGCCTAGGGGGGGACAGAGGTACTACCGGTAGACAAGACCATGTTATTCATGAAGTGAATCTATGTGAATCTAAATGTGTGTGTGTTTCTGTGTGTGTGTGTGTGTCATGCCTACAGAGGACTGTGGAATGTCTCCCTCTAACGTTCTCCTCTGATACCCTCTTGATACAGTGGTTGTCGTGGAAATTCTAATCAATAACGAGGAGAGACAAGGTCAATTTACCAATCAGGATCTTTACTTTATTCAAAACGTATTAATAACATCGATTGCAATAATGAAGCTGGTCGACGAACCACCTTTAGATGATTTGTTGAGAGCCCCGACAAACACCTTTTTATAGTAAAGATACACCCCCTTAGTCTACATGACAAACAACAGATGTGTGGAACAGGTCACAAGGTGGTGAGACTTGATACATGAGAAAGGAGTATCACCCAGCCAGATAGCATTTGCTATGAAGACGGTTCTTATTGTACAGAGTTAGGCCCCTAAGATCTCGTCCCTGGTACCTCATAGTACAGCAACACTAACTCATTCCATGGCATAAATCAATTGTCAGCTCCAGATACCCCCATCTCAAGTAAAACCCATGTCCGTGACCACACGCCTAGACGGGCTGACTGAGGGGAGTGAGCCTCTGGGTCATACAGTATCCCAGGATAGGTGCAACATCAGAGAGGACGTACTAAAGTTCCAGACACTACCCCACACATCCTGTCTCAGACCGTATCTCCCCCAGGACCCAACTCAGAAGACCACAGATAAGATTGTTCAAAAACATCTATTCTATTCCAGAAAAACAACCATTTGATGCAACAACAGTATCATAACATCATCTTGTAATTTCGCTCTCACACTGTTCCTGGACTCTCTCCCACTAACGTTGTTCTCTCAAACCCCCAGGATACAGTGTTCCTGGACTCTCTCCCACTAACGTTGTTCTCTCAAACCCCCAGGATACAGTGTTCCTGGACTCTCTCCCACTAACGTTGTCCTCAAACCCTCAGGATACAGTGTTCCTAGACTCTCTTCCACTAACGTTGTCCTCAAACCCTCAGGATACAGTGTTCCTAGACTCTCTCCCACTAACGTTGTCCTCAAACCCTCAGGATACAGTGTTCCTGGACTCTCTCCCACTAACGTTGTCCTCAAACCCTCAGGATACAGTGTTCCTAGACTCTCTCCCACTAACGTTGTCCTCAAACCCTCAGGATACAGTGTTCCTAGACTCTCTTCCACTAACGTTGTCCTCTCAAACCCTCAGGATACAGTGTTCCTGGACTCTCTCCCACTAACGTTGTCCTCTCAAACCCTCAGGATACAGTGTTCCTAGACTCTCACCCACTAACGTTGTCCTCAAACCCTCAGGATACAGTGTTCCTGGACTCTCTCCCACTGACGTTGTCCTCAAACCCTCAGGATACAGTGTTCCTGGACAGGTACAGTACAGGTAGGTTACAATGTGGGCATGCTTTTGTTCCAGGCAGCCCAACACACCTGATTTAACTAATCATCATACCTTGATTTTAGGCCAGTATAGCTGAATCAGGTTTGTTAGAGCTGGTCTGCAATAATAGTCTGGATATGCACAGTAGTTTTCCAGGACCCAAACACAGGGTTAACTTTCCCTCCAAGCCTCCTTCTCCAACTACCCGGTCAGCGGGCGAGAGAGGGCCGGTATCACCTCTGGGTCTTCCCTCCAAGCTACCCAGATAACTCCCCACAGACATCACATCAAAACCCCATCTCTCCCCTAGTGCAGACTGGACACGCTGCTTCGTCGGGGTGTAGCCTGGTCGAGAGACAGGACGCTCTCTCCTGGCTAGTCACCCGCTGCCATCCCCAACCTCAGCTACACCTCCAGGTCCCAGCTCGTCGCCTCGATGCCGTCGTTGATCGACAGGAGCTGGCACATCAGACGGACGTCCATGCCCCGCAGGTGTGACTGTGTTGTTAGGAGAGAACAGGACTAACATGAGTTAGGGCAGGTGTGACTGTGTTGTTAGGAGAGGACAGGACTAACATGAGTTAGGGCAGGTGTGACTGTGTTGTTAGGAGAGGACAGGACTAACATGAGTTAGGGCAGGTGTGACTGTGTTGTTAGGAGAGAACAGGACTAACATGAGTTAGGGCAGGTGTGACTGTGTTGTTAGGAGAGGACCGGACTAACAGGTGTGACTGTGTTGTTAGGAGAGAACAGGACTAACATGAGTTAGGGCAGGTGTGACTGTGTTGTTAGGAGAGGACAGGACTAACATGAGTTAGGGCAGGTGTGACTGTGTTGTTAGGAGAGAACAGGACTAACATGAGTTAGGGCAGGTGTGACTGTGTTGTTAGGAGAGAACAGGACTAACATGAGTTAGGGCAGGTGTGACTGTGTTGTTAGGAGAGAACAGGACTAACATGAGTTAGGGCAGGTGTGACTGTGTTGTTAGGAGAGGACAGGACTAACATGAGTTAGGGCAGGTGTGACTGTGTTGTTAGGAGAGAACAGGACTAACAGGTGTGACTGTGTTGTTAGGAGAGGACAGGACTAACATGAGTTAGGGCAGGTGTGACTGTGTTGTTAGGAGAGGACAGGACTAACAGGTGTGACTGTGTTGTTAGGAGAGGACAGGACTAACATGAGTTAGGGCAGGTGTGACTGTGTTGTTAGGAGAGAACAGGACTAACATGAGTTAGGGCAGGTGTGACTGTGTTGTTAGGAGAGAACAGGACTAACAGGTGTGACTGTGTTGTTAGGAGAGAACAGGACTAACATGAGTTAGGGCAGGTGTGACTGTGTTGTTAGGAGAGAACAGGACTAACAGGTGTGACTGTGTTGTTAGGAGAGGACAGGACTAACATGAGTTAGGGCAGGTGTGACTGTGTTGTTAGGAGAGAACAGGACTAACATGAGTTAGGGCAGGTGTGACTGTGTTGTTAGGAGAGGACAGGACAAACATGAGTTAGGGCAGGTGTGACTGTGTTGTTAGGAGAGAACAGGACTAACATGAGTTAGGGCAGGTGTGACTGTTGTTAGGAGAGGACAGGACTAACATGAGTTAGGGCAGGTGTGACTGTGTTGTTAGGAGAGGACAGGACTAACAGGAGTTAGGGCAGGTGTGACTGTTGTTAGGAGAGGACAGGACTAACATGAGTTAGGGCAGGTGTGACTGTGTTGTTAGGAGAGGACAGGACTAACATGAGTTAGGGCAGGTGTGACTGTGTTGTTAGGAGAGAACAGGACTAACATGAGTTAGGGCAGGTGTGACTGTGTTGTTAGGAGAGGACAGGACTAACATGAGTTAGGGCAGGTGTGACTGTGTTGTTAGGAGAGGACAGGACTAACAGGAGTTAGGGCAGGTGTGACTGTGTTGTTAGGAGAGGACAGGACTAACAGGTGTTAGGGCAGGTGTGACTGTGTTGTTAGGAGAGGACAGGACTAACATGAGTTAGGGCAGGTGTGACTGTGTTGTTAGGAGAGGACAGGACTAACATGAGTTAGGGCAGGTGTGACTGTGTTGTTAGGAGAGGACAGGACTAACATGAGTTAGGGCAGGTGTGACTGTGTTGTTAGGAGAGAACAGGACTAACATGAGTTAGGGCAGGTGTGACTGTGTTGTTAGGAGAGGACAGGACTAACATGAGTTAGGGCAGGTGTGACTGTGTTGTTAGGAGAGGACAGGACTAACATGAGTTAGGGCAGGTGTGACTGTGTTGTTAGGAGAGGACAGGACTAACATGAGTTAGGGCAGGTGTGACTGTGTTGTTAGGAGAGAACAGGACAAACATGAGTTAGGGCAGGTGTGACTGTGTTGTTAGGAGAGAACAGGACTAACAGGAGTTAGGGCAGGTGTGACTGTGTTGTTAGGAGAGAACAGGACTAACATGAGTTAGGGCAGGTGTGACTGTGTTGTTAGGAGAGGACCGGACTAACATGAGTTAGGGCAGGTGTGACTGTGTTGTTAGGAGAGAACAGGACTAACATGAGTTAGGGCAGGTGTGACTGTGTTGTTAGGAGAGGACCGGACTAACAGGTGTGACTGTGTTGTTAGGAGAGGACAGGACTAACAGGAGTTAGGGCAGGTGTGAACTTGAACGAGAACAGATTTTAACACCTGATTTTCCTCCCCTCCCACTTTTTCCATTCCAATGCCCTATTTTCTCTCTCTAAACGTGTAAAGGCTAAACGGTATTATAGCCCATTAATGTAACTTCTTACTAACATTTAACTATTTTAAATAATACAATTATGAGGACAGTAATTAACGTCTTTAAAACCAACTGTCCTCATGACATGTTTTTGTTCTTATGACAATAAAGCCTGTAAACACTCTACAGGCCTTGGATAAACACTCTACAGGACTTGGATAGACACTCTACAGGACTTGGATAGACACTCTACAGGACTTGGATAAACACTCTACAGGACTTGGATAGACACTCTACAGGACTTTGATAGACACTCTACAGGCCTTGGATAAACACTCTACAGGACTTGGATAAACACTCTACAGGACCTGGATAGACACTCTACAGGACCTGGATAGACACTCTACAGGACTTGGATAGACACTCTACAGGACTTGGATAGACACTCTACAGGACTTGGATAGACACTCTACAGGACTTGGATAGACACTCTACAGGACTTGGATAGACACTCTACAGGACTTGGATAGACACTCTACAGGACTTGGATAGACACTCTACAGGACTTGGATAGACAAGTAAACACTCTACAGGACTTGGATAGACACTCTACAGGACTTGGATAAACACTCTACAGGCCTTGGATAAACACTCTACAGGCCTTGGATAAACACTCTACAGGACTTGGATAGACACTCTACAGGACTTGGATAGACACTCTACAGGACTTGGATAGACACTCTACAGGACTTGGATAAACACTCTACAGGACTTGGATAGACACTCTACAGGACTTGGATAGACACTCTACAGGACTTGGATAGACACTCTACAGGACTTGGATAGACACTCTACAGGACTTGGATAGACACTCTACAGGACTTGGATAGACACTTAAGACACAATAAAGGTGAAATAAAATGCTTACCATTTCTTGTCTTAGGAGTCGCATGTTGCTCTGCAGACTCTGGGTGGAGGGCATGTCTTCGACATGGCCAGGCCAGTCCCACTCGTCTCTACCATGTGTATTGTCTTTCATCATCCTTCCATCTGGGGCAAAAGGAAACAGACTCTCTGGAATCTCCCGACCCATCTTTCTCTCTATCTCGCTCAGATCCGTTCCGATGGTAATATCCATTACATAGGAAATACACACTCTTCTTCACCTGATAATAGTCCACGGTAATATAACGTCATAGACTACTGTTACGCAAAGTTGTGCCGTTCCAGGCCACGCGTAATAAACGCGTCAGAGATCTGGCTGCGACCAATGGAAAGATACAGACAAGAGTCATACCATTCGATTCCCTCTCGACGCCAGCTGACTTGAACGTACTTTTGAAATGCGTTTATCGTCGAACTTAGACAATGCATTAACACACATTAAATGTGGGAGAGGAGGAGATGCATTTCCATATGAGGAATTCCAGACGGCCAGTGGCAACCATAGGAATTCATGTTACGTAATTCAGCCAGCCAGCCAGCCCTATAACTGTGGGAACGAAGCATAGACTGACACAAAGCTCGAGGGGTGGGTGTTCAACTGTGAGTGAATACTTGACTGGCTTGACTGTAGAGGTGAGTCACCCCGCTCAACACCATTGTGCTTAAACAAGGTGTCACGCTGCTCAATTTGACACAATCTGCATACATTCTAGTAAGATGTAGGACCTTTCAGTATTCATATTATATCAATATACACAATAATAATTATAATAATAAACATAATTGAATATTGGGCAATAGTTGACTTCCCCAATGGCGTCACACCAATCAATAACAGTGCGCACTTGTGGCGTGCGACGTTCTTTGGCTGAATCATAGAGATACATACATAGAGGACTCGTCTTTGTATCTCTGCTATTAAGGCATAGGTGACAGCATGGGCAACGCTATTGAGGCTTTCTCTCATTTTAAAGTAGTCCATTTTCTTATTCACAATTGGCTGATCCTTCCCGATGACTCGGTTGGACATGACTCCAACAGGGTCACGAGGTGGGAACAGCCAATGAAGTTGAAAGTCCCACCCGGTAGACTACATTAAAATGGTGGAAGCCCTCAATGGCGCTGCCTATGCTAATAAAGGCCTATTGGCTACTAGAGGCCTCTATCATTCTCTATGGGCTGAGCGTGAGGGAAACAGTTGATCAGAACCAGGAAATAGTCATGAGTTTGAACTGTTTGTTAGATCGCGCTAAACAACAACAAAACACGAGTAAGTTGCAAACATATGTATGTCCCAATAAATATAGACCCCCTATGTTAATAACAAGTATGTGTTTTCCTACTGAATTGTAGGATGTGGAAACGGTGACAAATGCTGAACAACTATAAAAACCTAAACGCACGTTGGACTGTCACTGCAGATCCATTGTAGCCTATTGGGCTCGAGGAAGTCCTAAATAGGGATGTTACGTAGAGTAGCCTAAGAAAACACATTTACAAGTTGTAAATAGACAGGTTATATTAAGACGGGAATGTTTTAGTCCGTGAACGGGTTGTCAGAAGAGGAGAATTGGCGTTTTTCTAAACTAAATGCGTAAGTGATTTCAGACCTACTGGCTACGGTCCACGTCGTCACTGGCAACCGGAATATATTCGTTTTCTTATTAGCAGGCGGCCTATTTTCATTTGAATTGTTTTTCTTCCATTACTGTAAAGCATGTTAATGTGGTGCCTTGGGTTCAGACTAGCAGCTACAATGCCTGTCTGATGGGTGGTGCCTTGGGTTCACACTAGCAGCTACAATGTCTGTCTGATGGGTGGTGCCTTGGGTTCACACTAGCAGCTACAATGTCTGTCTGATGGGTGGTGCCTTGGGTTCAGACTAGCAGCTACAATGTCTGTCTGATGGGTGGTGCCTTGGGTTCAGACTAGCAGCTACAATGGCTGTCTGATGGGTGGTGCCTTGGGTTCAGACTAGCAGCTACAATGTCTGTCTGATGGGTGGTGCCTTGGGTTCAGACTAGCAGCTACAATGTCTGTCTGATGGGTGGTGCCTTGGGTTCAGACTAGCAGCTACAATGTCTGTCTGATGGGTGGTGCCTTGGGTTCAGACTAGCAGCTACAATGTCTGTCTGATGGGTGGTGCCTTGGGTTCAGACTAGCAGCTACAATGTCTGTCTGATGGGTGGTGCCTTGGGTTCAGACTAGCAGCTACAATGTCTGTCTGATGGGTGGTGCCTTGGGTTCAGACTAGCAGCTACAATGTCTGTCTGATGGGTGGTGCCTTGGGTTCAGACTAGCAGCTACAATGTCTGTCTGATGGGTGGTGCCTTGGGTTCAGACTAGCAGCTACAATGTCTGTCTGATGGGTGGTGCCTTGGGTTCAGACTAGCAGCTACAATGTCTGTCTGATGGGTGGTGCCTTGGGTTCAGACTAGCAGCTACAATGTCTGTCTGATGGGTGGTGCCTTGGGTTCAGACTAGCAGCTACAATGTCTGTCTGATGGGTGGTGCCTTGGGTTCAGACTAGCAGCTACAATGTCTGTCTGATGGGTGGTGCCTTGGGTTCAGACTAGCAGCTACAATGTCTGTCTGATGGGTGGTGCCTTGGGTTCAGACTAGCAGCTACAATGTCTGTCTGATGGGTGGTGCCTTGGGTTCAGACTAGCAGCTACAATGTCTGTCTGATGGGTGGTGCCTTGGGTTCAGACTAGCAGCTACAATGTCTGTCTGATGGGTGGTGCCTTGGGTTCACACTAGCAGCTACAATGCCTGTCTGATGGGTGGTGTTGTGAAGCGTAGGACAGTATGCCTGTCTGATGGGTGGTGCTGTGAAGCGTAGGACAGTATGTCTGTCTGATGGGTGGTGCAGTGAAGTGCAGGACAGTATTTTCTCCACCAGAGGGCGCCCCATACACTGTTATGAAGGAACTGCTGACTACAGTACTGGGATAAAAGGCGCTGGACCAGGTTTACTAAACCAGAGGCCCGTATCCACAAAACCCCTCAGGGTCTCAGTCTCCGTGGAAACGGGCCAATTGGTAGTGAATGTTATGAAAACACAGACCAAGCGGCTCGGGACACAGATTTTCAAAACCAGTACAACTTTATTAGAGATGGGAGAAGGAATACAAACAGCATAAACTATAGACAGGGTTCTGGTTTAATAGCACCCTAACCTAAATATAGTGCACTACTTTTAACCAGAACTCTATGGGTACCCAAGGGCACCATTCCCTCTATAGTGCACTACTGTTGACCAGGGATCGTATGCTAAATAGTGCACTAGCCTAGTGGTTAGTGTTGGGCCAGTATGCTAAAGTAGTGCATTAGCCTAGTGGTTAGAGTGTTGGGCCAGTATGCTAAAGTAGTGCACTAGCCTAGTGGTTAGAGTGTTGGGCCAGTATGCTAAAGTAGTGCATTAGCCTAGTGGTTAGAGTGTTGGGCCAGTATGCTAAAGTAGTGCACTAGCCTAGTGGTTAGAGTGTTGGGCCAGTATGCTAAAGTAGTGCACTAGCCTAGTGGTTAGAGTGTTGGGCCAGTATGCTAAAGTAGTGCTTTAGCCTAGTGGTTAGAGTGTTGGGCCAGTATGCTAAAGTAGTGCTTTAGCCTAGTGGTTAGAGTGTTGGGCCAGTATGCTAAAGTAGTGCACTAGCCTAGTGGTTAGAGTGTTGGGCCAGTATGCTAAAGTAGTGCACTAGCCTAGTGGTTAGAGTGTTGGGCCAGAATGCTAAAGTAGTGCTTTAGCCTAGTGGTTAGAGTGTTGGGCCAGTATGCTAAAGTAATGCACTAGCCTAGTGGTTAGAGTGTTGGGCCAGTATGCTAAAGTAGTGCTTTAGCCTAGTGGTTAGAGTGTTGGGCCAGTATGCTAAAGTAGTGCACTAGCCTAGTGGTTAGAGTGTTGGGCCAGTATGCTAAAGTAGTGCTTTAGCCTAGTGGTTAGAGTGTTGGGCCAGTATGCTAAAGTAGTGCTTTAGCCTAGTGGTTAGAGTGTTGGGCCAGTATGCTAAAGTAGTGCATTAGCCTAGTGGTTAGAGTTTTGGGCCAGTATGCTAAAGTAGTGCTTTAGCCTGGTGGTTAGAGTGTTGGGCCAGTATGCTAAAGTAGTGCTTTAGCCTAGTGGTTAGAGTGTTGGGCCAGTATGCTAAAGTAGTGCATTAGCCTAGTGGTTAGAGTTTTGGGCCAGTATGCTAAAGTAGTGCTTTAGCCTAGTGGTTAGAGTGTTGGGCCAGTATGCTAAAGTAGTGCTTTAGCCTAGTGGTTAGAGTGTTGGGCCAGTATGCTAAAGTAGTGCTTTAGCCTAGTGGTTAGAGTGTTGGGCCAGTAACCCCAAGATCGGTTCCCCCGAGCTGACAAGGTAAAAATCTGTTTGTTCTGCCCCTGAACAAGTCAGTTAACCCCACTGTTCCCCAGTAGGCCGTGATTGTAATTAAGAATTTGTTCTTAACTGACTTGCCTAGTTAAATAAAGGTTAAATAAAAAAATATTATATAGGCTATGGTCTCTGGTCTAAAGTAGTGCACTACATAGGGAATAGGGCTCTGGTCACTAGTAGTTCACTATATAGGGAATAGGGCCCTGGTCTAAAGTAGTGCACTATATAGGGCCCTGGTCACTAGTAGTTCACTATATAGGGAATAGGGCCCTGGTCTAAAGTAGTGCACTATATAGGGCTCTGGTCACTAGTAGTGCACTACATAGGGAATAGGGTGCCGGTGGAGACACATGATCTCTACACGACAGACTGGCTCTTGTCCGGCCGTCTGTCTGAGTAGCGACGGAAGGTCTCCCCTAGCAACGGCTCCAGTCCCTCAGCCGAGCGGAAGTAGCGAGCACGCATGGCACACGCGATGACCCCCGACACCACCGCAGCCACCAGCACCGCGGCGACGATCGCTATGGTGATGATCTCAGACAGCGTGTAGGGGCGAGCTGTACGGGGGGGTAAGAGAGGGAAAGCAACAGTTGGCTAAATAAAATACATATATATGAGAACAGCTGGATGTGCAGGTTTTTGCTCTATCCCTGCGCTAGGGTTATCAATATTACAGTTAACAATTAGACTACAGCTACGTCCCAAATGGTATCCTATTCCGTGAGTAGTCCACACTATATAGGGAATAGGGCCCTGGTCACTAGTAGTCCACACTATATAGGGAATAGGGCTCTGGTCACTAGTAGTTCACTATATATTGGGAATAGGGCCCTGGTCACTAGTAGTGCACTATATATTGGGAATAGGGCCCTGGTCACTAGTAGTGCACTATATATTGGGAATAGGGCCCTGGTCACTAGTAGTGCACTATATATTGGGAATAGGGCCCTGGTCACTAGTAGTGCACTATATAGGGAATAGGGCCCTGGTCACTAGTAGTGCACTATATAGGGAATAGGGCTCTGGTCACTAGTAGTGCACTATATAGGGAATAGGGCTCTGGTCACTAGTAGTGCACTATATAGGGAATAGGGCTCTGGTCACTAGTAGTGCACTATATAGGGAATAGGGCTCTGGTCACTAGTAGTTCACTATATAGGGAATAGGGCTCTGGTCACTAGTAGTGCACTATATAGGGCCCTGGTCACTAGTAGTGCACTATATAGGGAATAGGGCTCTGGTCACTAGTAGTGCACTATATAGGGCCCTGGTCACTAGTAGTTCACTATATAGGGCCCTGGTCACTAGTAGTGCACTATATAGGGAATAGGGCTCTGGTCACTAGTAGTGCACTATATAGGGCCCTGGTCACTAGTAGTGCACTATATAGGGCTCTGGTCACTAGTAGTTCACTATATAGGGCCCTGGTCACTAGTAGTGCACTATATAGGGAATAGGGCTCTGGTCTAAAGTAGTGCACTATATAGGGAATAGGGCCCTGGTCACTAGTAGTGCACTATATAGGGAATAGGGCTCTGGTCACTAGTAGTGCACTATATAGGGCCCTGGTCACTAGTAGTTCACTATATAGGGCCCTGGTCACTAGTAGTGCACTATATAGGGCTCTGGTCACTAGTAGTTCACTATATAGGGCCCTGGTCACTAGTAGTGCACTATATAGGGCTCTGGTCACTAGTAGTTCACTATATAGGGCCCTGGTCACTAGTAGTGCACTATATAGGGAATAGGGCTCTGGTCTAAAGTAGTGCACTATATAGGGAATAGGGCCCTGGTCACTAGTAGTGCACTATATAGGGAATAGGGCTCTGGTCACTAGTAGTGCACTATATAGGGCCCTGGTCACTAGTAGTTCACTATATAGGGCCCTGGTCACTAGTAGTGCACTATATAGGGAATAGGGCTCTGGTCTAAAGTAGTGCACTATATAGGGAATAGGGCTCTGGTCTAAAGTAGTGTACTATATAGGGAATAGGGCTCTGGTCTAAAGTAGTGTGCTATATAGGGAATAGGGCCCGGTCTAAAGTAGTGCACTATATAGGGCCCTGGTCACTAGTAGTTCACTATATAGGGCCCTGGTCACTAGTAGTGCACTATATAGGGAATAGGGCTCTGGTCTAAAGTAGTGCACTATATAGGGAATAGGGCTCTGGTCTAAAGTAGTGTACTATATAGGGAATAGGGCTCTGGTCTAAAGTAGTGTGCTATATAGGGAATAGGGCCCGGTCTAAAGTAGTGCACTATATAGGGAATAGGGCTCTGGTCACTAGTAGTTCACTATATAGGGAATAGGGCTCTGGTCACTAGTAGTTCACTATATAGGGAATAGGGCTCTGGTCACTAGTAGTTCACTATATAGGGAATAGGGCCCGGTCTAAAGTAGTGCACTATATAGGGAATAGGGCTCTGGTCACTAGTAGTTCACTATATAGGGAATAGGGCTCTGGTCACTAGTAGTTCACTATATAGGGAATAGGGCTCTGGTCTATAGTAGTGCACTATATAGGGAATAGGGCTCTGGTCTATAGTAGTGCACTATATAGGGAATAGGGCTCTGGTCACTAGTAGTTCACTATATAGGGAATAGGGCTCTGGTCACTAGTAGTTCACTATATAGGGAATAGGGCTCTGGTCACTAGTAGTTCACTATATAGGGAATAGGGCTCTGGTCACTAGTAGTGCACTATATAGGGAATAGGGCCCTGGTCACTAGTAGTTCACTATATAGGGAATAGGGCCCTGGTCACTAGTAGTGCATTATATAGGGAATAGGGCCCTGGTCACTAGTAGTGCACTATATAGGGCCCTGGTCACTAGTAGTTCACTATATAGGGCCCTGGTCACTAGTAGTGCACTATATAGGGCTCTGGTCACTAGTAGTTCACTATATAGGGCCCTGGTCACTAGTAGTGCACTATATAGGGCTCTGGTCACTAGTAGTTCACTATATAGGGCCCTGGTCACTAGTAGTGCACTATATAGGGAATAGGGCTCTGGTCTAAAGTAGTGCACTATATAGGGAATAGGGCCCTGGTCACTAGTAGTGCACTATATAGGGAATAGGGCTCTGGTCACTAGTAGTGCACTATATAGGGCCCTGGTCACTAGTAGTTCACTATATAGGGCCCTGGTCACTAGTAGTGCACTATATAGGGAATAGGGCTCTGGTCTAAAGTAGTGCACTATATAGGGAATAGGGCTCTGGTCTAAAGTAGTGTACTATATAGGGAATAGGGCTCTGGTCTAAAGTAGTGTGCTATATAGGGAATAGGGCCCGGTCTAAAGTAGTGCACTATATAGGGCCCTGGTCACTAGTAGTTCACTATATAGGGCCCTGGTCACTAGTAGTGCACTATATAGGGAATAGGGCTCTGGTCTAAAGTAGTGCACTATATAGGGAATAGGGCTCTGGTCTAAAGTAGTGTACTATATAGGGAATAGGGCTCTGGTCTAAAGTAGTGTGCTATATAGGGAATAGGGCCCGGTCTAAAGTAGTGCACTATATAGGGAATAGGGCTCTGGTCACTAGTAGTTCACTATATAGGGAATAGGGCTCTGGTCACTAGTAGTTCACTATATAGGGAATAGGGCACTGGTCACTAGTAGTTCACTATATAGGGAATAGGGCTCTGGTCACTAGTAGTTCACTATATAGGGAATAGGGCTCTGGTCTATAGTAGTGCACTATATAGGGAATAGGGCTCTGGTCTATAGTAGTGCACTATATAGGGAATAGGGCTCTGGTCACTAGTAGTTCACTATATAGGGAATAGGGCTCTGGTCACTAGTAGTTCACTATATAGGGAATAGGGCTCTGGTCACTAGTAGTTCACTATATAGGGAATAGGGCCCTGGTCACTAGTAGTTCACTATATAGGGAATAGGGCCCTGGTCACTAGTAGTTCACTATATAGGGAATAGGGCTCTGGTCACTAGTAGTTCACTATATAGGGAATAGGGCTCTGGTCACTAGTAGTTCACTATATAGGGAATAGGGCTCTGGTCACTAGTAGTTCACTATATAGGGAATAGGGCCCTGGTCACTAGTAGTTCACTATATAGGGAATAGGGCCCTGGTCACTAGTAGTGCACTATATAGGGAATAGGGCTCTGGTCACTAGTAGTTCACTATATAGGGAATAGGGCTCTGGTCACTAGTAGTTCACTATATAGGGAATAGGGCTCTGGTCTATAGTAGTGCACTATATAGGGAATAGGGCTCTGGTCTATAGTAGTGCACTATATAGGGAATAGGGCTCTGGTCACTAGTAGTTCACTATATAGGGAATAGGGCTCTGGTCACTAGTAGTTCACTATATAGGGAATAGGGCTCTGGTCACTAGTAGTTCACTATATAGGGAATAGGGCCCTGGTCACTAGTAGTTCACTATATAGGGAATAGGGCCCTGGTCACTAGTAGTGCACTATATAGGGAATAGGGCCCTGGTCACTAGTAGTGCACTATATAGGGAATAGGGGGGCATTTGGAATATAATCATAGAGTTCAAAGGTCATACAGTCTCTGTGTATGACTCACTGTGCTGTGTGACCTATGTTCTGTCTGTCTGTCTGTCTGTCTGTCTGTCTGTCTGTCTGTCTGTCTGTGTGACTCACTGGGCCATGTGACCTCGTAGGTGTATCCCAGGTTCTCGGGGGCTGTGACGAACATCTCAGCGTTGGTGACGGGTGGCCAGAAGGGAACCATGTTGAACTGTCTGTTGTGACCAATAGGAGCATTCTCCTCCGGGTACACTGCCTCCCCTGGGGGACGACATGAACCTTAGCCGAGAGCTGGCAGTGGCTGGGTGTGGGTCTGCAGACGCTTTCCCCATTGGTCTGTTTGACTGAATTGTTTGTGTTCTGTGATTGGCTGCAGTTGTGACATACTATACCTGGGGCGTGTCGGCTCAGCCACTCATCAAAGATGGCGTCAGTGAAGGTGTGGAGCAGGACAAAGATGGGGTCGTTAGGGGACAGGTGTGTCTGCCCTCCCGTCCCGTTGAGGAACAGGTGAGCCAGGTTATGGAGGCTGCGCACCACTGGGTCATAGCCACCCTGAGGGGCACTGTAGCCTGGAGGGAGGAGAGGAGAGGGGGAGGAGAGAGAGAGAGGAGAGGAGAGAGGAGAGGAGACGGGGAGGAGAGGAGAGAGAGAGGTAGGAGAGAGGGAAGAGAGGAGGGAGAGGAGAGGAGAGAAGAGAGGAGAGGAGAGGAGAGGAGAGGAGAGGAGGGAGAGGAGAGGAGAGAAAGAGAGAGAGAGAGAGAAGAGAAGAGAGAGAGAGAGGGAAGAGAGGAGGGAGAGGAGGGAGAGGAGAGGAGAGAAGAGAGGAGAGGAGGGAGAGGAGAGGAGAGAGAGAGAGAGAGAGAAGAGAAGAGAGAGAGAGAGGGAGGAGAGAGAGGAGGGTTAGGAGGTTTGGGTGGAGGTATGTGTCCTCTGGAGGCAGAGTAGAGGAGGGTTACGTGTGGGTCAGGATAGTGGGTTCAATTCCCAGCGCCAACATACGCAAAATGTATACACGTGTAACTTTAAGTCTCTATGGATAAAAATGCCTGTATTATATGTCTGTTCCTGAATCCTCACCCTCTACTGTGTTCCTGAATCCTCACCCTCTACGGTGTTCCTGAATCCTCACCCTCTACTGTGTTCCTGAATCCTCACCCTCTACGGTGTTCCTGAATCCTCACCCTCTACTGTGTTCCTGAATCCTCACCCTCTACGGTGTTCCTGAATCCTCACCCTCTACGGTGTTCCTGAATCCTCACCCTCTACTGTGTTCCTGAATCCTCACCCTCTACGGTGTTCCTGAATCCTCACCCTCTACGGTGTTCCTGAATCCTCACCCTCTACGGTGTTCCTGAATCCTCACCCTCTACGGTGTTCCTGAATCCTCACCCTCTACGGTGTTCCTGAATCCTCACCCTCTACTGTGTTCCTGAATCCTCACCCTCTACGGTGTTCCTGAATCCTCACCCTCTACGGTGTTCCTGAATCCTCACCCTCTACGGTGTTCCTGAATCCTCACCCTCTACGGTGTTCCTGAATCCTCACCCTCTACGGTGTTCCTGAATCCTCACCCTCTACGGTGTTCCTGAATCCTCACCCTCTACGGTGTTCCTGAATCCTCACCCTCTACTGTGTTCCTGAATCCTCACCCTCTACGGTGTTCCTGAATCCTCACCCTCTACTGTGTTCCTGAATCCTCACCCTCTACTGTGTTCCTGAATCCTCACCCTCTACGGTGTTCCTGAATCCTCACCCTCTACGGTGTTCCTGAATCCTCACCCTCTACGGTGTTCCTGAATCCTCACCCTCTACGGTGTTCCTGAATCCTCACCCTCTACGGTGTTCCTGAATCCTCACCCTCTACGGTGTTCCTGAATCCTCACCCTCTACGGTGTTCCTGAATCCTCACCCTCTACGGTGTTCCTGAATCCTCACCCTCTACGGTGTTCCTGAATCCTCACCCTCTACTGTGTTCCTGAAGCTCTCTGAAGAGGTGGAGTAGTAAGGTGGGGTATCGAAGGTTTTCAGGTCCAGACAGTCCACTACATCCTGGGGTTCAGGCAGCCTCTGCACCATGGGTCGCGCCACGTTACCGGCTGGGTTCCTCCTGATGGGACTGGTCTCTGAATCTATAGGGTCATAGGTTAGGGGTCACAGGTCTCTGAATCTAAAGGGTCATAGGTTAGGGATCACAGGTCTCTGAATCTATAGAGTAATAGGTTAGGGGTTATGGGTCACAGGTTTCTGAATCTATAGAGTCATAGTTTAGGGGTTTGGGGTCCCA
This sequence comes from Oncorhynchus mykiss, assembly GCF_057628025.1. Lineage (NCBI taxonomy): Eukaryota > Metazoa > Chordata > Actinopteri > Salmoniformes > Salmonidae > Oncorhynchus > Oncorhynchus mykiss. The sequence continues at coordinate 5,923,401 of NC_143040.1, read as the reverse complement.
GGTCTCTGAATCTATAGGATCATAGGTTAGGGGTCACAGGTCTCTGAATCTATAGGGTCATAGGTTAGGGTTTAGGGGTCACAGGTCTCTGAATCTATAGGGGTCATAGGTTAGGCTTTAGGCGTCACAGGTCTCTGAATCTATAGGGGTTAGGGGTCACAAGTCTCTGAAACTATAGGGGTCATAGGTTAGGCTTTAGGCGTCACAGGTCTCTGAATCAATACGGGTTAGGGGTTAGGGGTCACAGGTCTCTGAATTTATAGGGCACAGAGGGTTGACATGTCAAAAAAAGTATTGGACTAGTCTCTTAACTTAGAGATGGTCAACGTCCACATTTAACATGAATGCATCACAAATGGCACCCTATTCACAGTGTAGTGCACTTCTGTTGACAGAACTCTATGGGTACCCAAGGGCACCATTCCCTCTATAGTGCACTTCTGTTGACAGAACTCTATGGGTACCCAAGGGCACCATTCCCTCTATAGTGCACTCCTGTTGACAGAACTCTATGGGTACCCAAGGGCACCATTCCCTCTATAGTGCACTTCTGTTGACAGAACTCTATGGGTACCCAAGGGCACCATTCCCTCTATAGTGCACTTCTGTTGACAGAACTCTATGGGTACCCAAGGGCACCATTCCCTCTATAGTGCACTTCTGTTGACAGAACTCTATGGGTACCCAAGGGCACCATTCCCTCTATAGTGCACTTCTGTTGACAGAACTCTATGGGTACCCAAGGGCACCATTCCCTCTATAGTGCACTTCTGTTGACAGAACTCTATGGGTACCCAAGGGCACCATTCCCTCTATAGTGCACTTCTGTTGACAGAACTCTATGGGTACCCAAGGGCACCATTCCCTCTATAGGGCACTTCTGTTGACAGAACTCTATGGGTACCCAAGGGCACCATTCCCTCTATAGTGCACTTCTGTTGACAGAACTCTATGGGTACCCAAGGGCACCATTCCCTCTATAGTGCACTCCTGTTGACAGAACTCTATGGGTACCCAAGGGCACCATTCCCTCTATAGTGCACTTCTGTTGACAGAAGTAGTGCACTATAAAGGGAATAGGGAGGTTTTCTCTGGGCAAAGTCAAACTCCTTGGCTCTGTCTGAAAACGTAGGCTTAACTAGCCTTTAAACCCTTGATTCCTTCTGTCCTTGATTCCTTCTGTCCTTGATTCCTTCTGTCCTTGATTCCTCCTGTCCTTGATTCCTCCTGTCCTTGATTCCTTCTGTCCTTGATTCCCCCTGTCCTTGATTCCTTCTGTCCTTGATTCCTCCTGTCTTTGATTCCTCCTGTCTTTGATTCCTTCTGTCCTTGATTCCTCCTGTCCTTGATTCCTTCTGTCCTTGATTCCTCCTGTCTTTGATTCCTTCTGTCCTTGATTCCTTCTGTCCTTGATTCCTCCTGTCTTTGATTCCTTCTGTCCTTGATTCCTCCTGTCCTTGATTCCTCCTGTCCTTGATTCCTCCTGTCCTTGATTCCTTAATTATTCCTCACCTTCCTCTCAAAGGTCACTGGAGGAGGGGCTCAAAGGGGAAGGACCTTGATTGGATACTTTCCTCCAATGAGCTTTGAGAGGGAGGCAAGGAATTTAGGAATCAAATCAAGGATTCAACGGTTAGTTATGATTTCAGTTATGATTTTTAGGTCATGTGGTCACTGGTCAGGAAAATCACACACACACACACACACACACACACACACACACACACACACACACACACACACACACACACACACACACACACACACACACACACAGAGAGATATTGCATAGCTGTGTGCTGTCCATTTGAGTGTAATTCCTCTTGATTAAAGAGAACCAGTAGACTGTCAGACTTCTTCCTCCTTAGCCTCATAGCGCCCATATTAGGAAGTCACATGACCACAATGTGTTGTTCCCTGTGTACTGAGGTAAAGAGGATCAGCTAGGAGACAGACTGGAAAGCTACTAGATATCACTGAGCAGGTCACACACCCTCCCTCCTCTCATGTTCTGTCAGGTCACACACCCTCACTCCTCTCATGTTCTGTCAGGTCACACACCCTCACTCCTCTCATGTTCTGTCAGGTCACACACCCTCACTCCTCTCATGTTCTGTCAGGTCACACACCCTCACTCCTCTGATGTTCTGTCAGGTCACACCCTCACTCCTCTCATGTTCTGCCAGGTCACACACCCTCACTCCTCTCATGTTCTGTCAGGTCACACACCCTCACTCCTCATGTTCTGTCAGGTCACACCCTCACTCCTCTCATGTTCTGTCAGGTCACACACCCTCACTCCTCTGATGTTCTGTCAGGTCACACACCCTCACTCCTCATGTTCTGTCAGGTCACACACCCTCACTCCTCTGATGTTCTGTCAGGTCACACACCCTCACTCCTCATGTTCTGTCAGGTCACACACCTTCACTCCTCATGTTCTGTCAGGTCACACACCCTCCCTCCTCTCATGTTCTGTCAGGTCACACACCCTCACTCCTCTCATGTTCTGTCAGGTCACACACCCTCACTCCTCTCATGTTCTGTCAGGTCACACACCCTCACTCCTCTCATGTTCTGTCAGGTCACACACCCTCACTCCTCTGATGTTCTGTCAGGTCACACCCTCACTCCTCTCATGTTCTGCCAGGTCACACACCCTCACTCCTCTCATGTTCTGTCAGGTCACACACCCTCACTCCTCATGTTCTGTCAGGTCACACCCTCACTCCTCTCATGTTCTGTCAGGTCACACACCCTCACTCCTCTGATGTTCTGTCAGGTCACACACCCTCACTCCTCATGTTCTGTCAGGTCACACACCCTCACTCCTCTGATGTTCTGTCAGGTCACACACTCTCACTCCTCTGATGTTCTGTCAGGTCACACACCCTCACTCCTCTGATGTTCTGTCAGGTCACACACCCTCACTCCTCATGTTCTGTCAGGTCACACACCTTCACTCCTCATGTTCTGTCAGGTCACACACCCTCACTCCTCTGATGTTCTGTCAGGTCACACACCCTCACTCCTCATGTTCTGTCAGGTCACACACCCTCACTCCTCATGTTCTGTCAGGTCACACACCCTCACTCCTCTCATGTTTTGTCAGGTCACAATTCTAACTAAAATCTCCCCAATCGATGCAATTTTGAATCTCTAGGAAATTGTAGGACATTTACTGAGATGAAAGTAGGGAGGAAGTGAGTGTTGTAATCTGTCCCGGATTATACATACCAACCAGACTAATCTCCTAATCTGGAGTCATGTGAATGTAGATTATACTACTGATTCCTTAGTCCAGACCTTCAGAACCCTGTTGTTCATTGTGTTTTAGTTATAATTCCTTCCAAAGCCCAGAGAAATCACATGTCAGCACTACTTCTAACAGGTCCAATCAAAATCACTGTTACAGATGGTTCCCTCTATCCAGAGTGGCACAGTCTGGGGTGTGTTTCTGTCAGTTTCCCTGGGCCAGATCAGTCTGGGGTGTGTTTCTGTCAGTTTCCCTGGCCCAGATCAGTCTGGGGTGTGTTACTGTCAGTTTCCCTGCATCAGATCAGTCTGGGGTGTGTTACTGTCACTTTCCCTGCCCCAGATCAGTCTGGGGTGTGTTACTGTCAGTTTCCCTGCCCCAGATCAGTCTGGGGTGTGTTACTGTCAGTTTCCCTGCCCCAGATCAGTCTGGGGTGTGTTACTATCAGTTTCCCTGGCCCAGATCAGTCTGGGGTGAGTTTCTGTCATTTTCCCTGGCCCAGATCAGTCTGGGGTGTGTTACTGTCAGTTTCCCTGCCTCAGATCAGTCTGGGGTGTGTTACTGTCAGTTTCCCTGCATCAGATCAGTCTGGTGTGTGTTACTGTCAGTTTCCCTGCCCCAGATCAGTCCGGGGTGAGTTACTGTCAGTTTCCCTGCCCCAGATCAGTCTGGGGTGAGTTACTGTCAGTTTCCCTGCCCCAGATCAGTCTGGGGTGTGTTACTGTCAGTTTCCCTGCCCCAGATCAGTCGGGGGTGTGTTACTGTCAGTTTCCCTGTCCCAGATCAGTCTGGGGTGTGTTACTGTCAGTTTCCCTGCCCCAGATCAGTCTGGGGTGTGTTACTGTCAGTTTCCCTGCCTCAGATTTAGCCTAGTGCTGGACTAGAAAAGCATGCTCAGTCACCAAGCACAGGGTTAGTAAAAAGGGTTAGTCATCACTGTTACAGATGGTTCCTATAGTGTCGTAGTGTTTACAAGGTGTTAGGACATCTCATGCTCACTGTTACAGATGGTTCCTATAGTGTCGTAGTGTTTACAAGGTGTTAGGACATATCATGCTCACTGTTACAGATGGTTCCCAGAGTGTCATAGTGTTTACAAGGTGTTAGGACATCTCATGCTCACTGTTACAGATGGTTCCTATAGTGTCGTAGTGTTTACAAGGTGTTAGGACATCTCATGCTCACTGTTACAGATGGTTCCCAGAGTGTCATAGTGTTTACAAGGTGTTAGGACATATCATGCTCACTGTTACAGATGGTTCCCAGAGTGTCATAGTGTTTACAAGGTGTTAGGACATATCATGCTCACTGTTACAGATGGTTCCCAGAGTGTCGTAGTCCTCGACACTCTCACAGATCACCCTCCACTGGGAGAAGACAGAGTTGGGGCTGAGGCTGTTCATATCGAAGGCAGACCTGGCTCCTAGGAGGTCGTCAGTACACACCTCACACTCACTGCCGCCGATGGCAAAGTTCCAGTAGGGGAGGGCAAAGGTGGCATCACCCAACATGTCCTGGAGAGGATGGAGGGATTGAGCGGATGGAGGGGATGGAGAGATGGAGAGATTGAGGGGATGGAGGGATGGAGAGATTGAGGGGATGGAGAGATTGAAGGGATTGAGGGGATGGAGAGATTGAGAGGATGGAGAGATTGAGGGGATTGAGGGGATAGAGAGATGGAGAGATTGAGAGGATGGAGAGGATGGGAGGGATGGAGAGATGGAGGAATGGAGAGATGGAGTGATGGAGGGATGAATGGGGTGGAGGAATGGAGAGATGGAGGGATGAATGGGGTGGAGAGATGGAGAGATGGAGGAATGGAGAGATGGAGGGATGAATGGGGTGGAGAGATGGAGAGATTGAGGGGATGGAGAGATGGAGAGATTGAGGGGGTGGCGAGATACTCGATTCTGATTGGTCGAGAGAGTGTTTTACAATGTTTGAATATACGACAATATTGAACACACACACACGCACACACACTCTCTCTTTCTTTTCTCTCTCTCTCACACACACACACACACACACACACACACACACACACACACACACACACATACACTTCGTACCCCCTTCTTTCACTCACCTGCATATCTCTCTCCAGCTGCAGCAGGTGGAACCTGTGCCAGGTGACGAATCCCGGGCCTTCGTGTGAAAAGTCCACACCCCCAAAGCTAGCCTGCCCCGCCCCCATGTAGGTCTTGCTGACAGAGTAGTAGTGGGTCCACACAAAGTAGTTATAGATGGTGACGTTGTCAAACTGAGGGGTGTTACCGTCCGGACCGTACACTTCCTGGTAACTGTAGAGAGATGAGGATTTATCAATGACAATGTGGCAAAGTGGAGTTTAATGCACAACCAAGCTCCCACCCAATTCTCTAACCTCTAGCCTCTAAATCTATAACCTCTATAGCCTCCAATCTCTTACCAACATCCTCCAATTCTCTAACCTACAGTCTCCAATTCTCTAACCTCTAGCCTCCAATTCTCTAACCTCTAGCCTACAATTCTCTAACCTACAGCCTCCAATTCTCTAACCTACAGCCTCCAATTCTCTAACCTACAGCCTCCAATTCTCTAACCTACAGCCTCCAATTCTCTAACCTCTAGCCTCCAATTCTCTAACCTTCTGCCTCCAATTCTCTAACCTTCAGCCTCCAATTCTCTAACCTACAGCCTCCAATTCTCTAACCTCTAGCCTCCAATTCTCTTACCTATAGCCTCCAATTCTCTAACCTACAGCCTCCAAGTCTCTAACCTACAGCATCCAATTCTCTAACCTCTAGCCTCCAATTCTCTTACCTCTAGCCTCCAATTCTCCAACGAATGAGATTATATTTGATCTAAACAGATGAGTGGTGATGAAGTTTCAGTTATTTGGTTCCGATGCACAATCAGATCGAAGCAATCGATCTGCGATCATTAAGATAAGATCACAGCACCATCAAACTGGTTACCGTCGTGTGCAGATGACCAGGTCAGGGTGGACGGTCCTCTTGGCCTGGTCCAGAGAGTTCACAAACGCCTGCTTCTCTGCTGAACTCATCTGCATCACATTCCTCCTGACTGGAGAGAGAAAGGGAGGGAGGGAGGCAGGAAGGATGGAGAGAGGGAGGGAGGGAGGCAGGGAGGATGGAGAGAGGGATGGAGGGAGGGAGGGAAGCAGGGAGGGAGGAACGGATGGAGGATGAAGGGATGGAGGAAGGGAGGCAGGGAGGATGGAGGAAGGGAGGGAAGCAGGGAGGGAGGATGGAGGGAGGGAAGCAGGGAGGGAGGATGGAGGGAGGGAGGCAGGGAGGATGGAGGGGGGAGGGAGGGATGGATGGATGGAGGGAGGGAAGCAAGCAGGGAGGATGGAGGGAGGGATGAATGGAGGGATGGAAGCAGGGAGGATGGAGGGAGGGAGGGAGGATGGAGGGAAGCAGGGAGGGAGGGAGGATGGAGGGAAGCAGGGAGGATGGAGGGAGGGAGGGAGGATGGAGGGAAGCAGGGAGGATGGATGGAGGGAGGGAGGGAGGATGGATGGAGGGAAACAGGGAGGGAGGGAGCATGGAGGGAGGGAGGGTGAGAGGGAGGATGGTTGGAGGGAAACAGGGAGGGAGGGAGGATGGATGGAGGGAAACAGGGAGGATGGAGGGAGGGAAGAATGGAGAGAAGCATGGGGGGGAGGGAGGAGAAAGGAAGGGAGAGTGAAAGGGGGAAGGGAAGAGGGAGGGAAATAAAGGAGGGAGATGCATCAAATATTGTATGTTAGAAACTGTAGATCCCTGATAAAGAAATACATGGATGTATGAAGAAAACCTAGAATAAATATATTTATTATCTATTTTATTTTATTTTAAAGGAAGTAGGAAAGAGAGTAAAGAAAGAGACTATATCCAATCAGATAAATAAATCCACCTCCCTCTCTCTTACCCACAGATATCCTCTGATCACAGTTAGGTCCAGTGAGTCCATACCGGCACCGGCCACAGTTATACCCCGCAAAGCTCCCCTTACACCGGCACGTCCGGTTAAAGAACCTTAACGGCCAGCGTTCCCGGTCGTCCCGGCCGTCATGTGGGTACTGGGGCCCGTGGCGGTGGCTGTCGGCAGCTACGGACACACACTGACCCCTCGCTGTGGCAGAACCACACTCGTCGTCCAGGGCTCCAGTGGGAGAGGGGCAGCACTGGCCGCTCCGTAGCCCCGCTGAGGTGACACATTGTCTGGGGAACTGTGCCAGGGTCCACGGGGTCAGAGCCACCACCACCAGGAGACCCAGCCAACACATACTGGAGCAGGGAGAGAGAGAGAGAGATCATTACAACTCTGTATATATACGTAATATGACATTTGAAATGTCTTTGTTCTATTAGTGTAATGTTTACTCTAAATGTGTTTTGTTTATTTCACTTTTGTTTATTATATTCTTCACTTTCTTTGGCAAAACATATGTTTCCAAGCCCTTTAATTGAATTGAGAGGGAGAGAGAGGAAGTGAGAGCAGAGCCGAGAGAGAAACAGAGGAGAGCAGAGCAGAGAGAGAGAGAGAGAGGAAGTGAGAGCAGAGCAGAGAGAGAAACAGAGGAGAGCAGAGCAGAGAGAGAGAGAGAGAGGAAGTGAGAGACAGGAGAGTAGAGCAGAGAGAGAAACAGAGGAGAGCAGAGCAGAGAGAGAGAGAGAGAGGAAGTGAGAGACAGGAGAGTAGAGCAGAGAGAGAAACAGAGGAGAGCAGAGCAGAGAGAGAGAGAGAGAGAGGAAGTGAGCAAGAGAGAGAGAGAGGAGAGCGTCAACAGGGATATGCATCAACAGCAACCTTGGGAAAATTCTCTGCTTTATCATTAACATTTCCTCAGTGAAAACAATGTACTGAGCAAATGTCAAAATGGCTTTTTACCAAATTACCGTACAACAGACCATGTATTCACCCTGAACACCCTAATTGACAAACAAACAAACCAAAACAAAGGCAAAGTCTTCTCATGCCTTGTTGATTTCAAAAAAGCCTTCGACTCAATCTGGCATGAGGGTCTGCTATACAAATTGTTGGAAAGTGGTGTTGGGGGTAAAACATACGACATTATAAAATCAAGTGTTTTATAAAAACAAGTGTTTTTGGGGGGGAGATCTGGCAAAAAATACTTGAATCAGTTATAGAACCCATTGCCCTTTATGGTTGTGGGGTCTGGGGTCCGCTCACCAACCAAGAATTCACAAAATGGGACAAACACCAAATATATATATTTATTTAACAGGCAAGTCAGTTAGGAACAAATTCTTATTTTCAATGACGGTTAACTGCCTTGTTCAGGACAACAGATTTTTACCTTGTCAGCTTGGAGATTTGATCTTGCAACCTTTCGGTTATTAATTCAACGCTCTAACCACTAGGCTACCTGCCGCCCTGAAACTGAGACTCAAAGCAAGCTGGTCCTGGGGCGCTGTTCACAAACACACCTCACAGAGCCCCAGGACAGCAGCACAATTAGACCCAACCAAATCATGAGAAAACAAAAAGATAATTACTTGACACATTGGAAAGAATTTACAAAAAAACAGAGCAAACTAGAATACTATTTGGCCCTTAAACAGAGAGAACACAGTGGCAGAATACCTGACCACTGTGACTGACCGTAAACAGAGAGTACACAGTGGCAGAATACCTGACCACTGTGACTGACCCTGAACAGAGAGTACACAGTGGCAGAATACCTGACCACTGTGACTGACCCAAAATTAAGGAAAGCTTTGACTATGTACAGACTCAGTGAGTATAGCCTTGCTATTGAGAAAGGCCGCCGTAGACAGACATGGCTCTCAAGAGAAGACAGGCTATGTGCTCACTGCCCACAAAATGAGTTGGAAACTGAGCTGCACTTCCTAACCTCCTGCCCAATGTATGACCATATTAGAGACACATATTTCCCTCAGATTACACAGACCCACAAAGAATTCGAAAACAAATCCAATTTTGATAAACTCCCATATCTACTGGGTGAAATTCCACAGTGTGCCATCACAGCAGCAAGATTTGTGACCTGTTGCCATGAGAAAAGGGCAACCAGTGAAGAACACACACCATTGTAAATACAACCCATATTTATGCTTATTTATTTTATCTTGTGTACTTTAACCATTTGTACATCGTTACAACACTGTATATATACATAATATGACATTTGTAATGTCTTTATTGTTTTGAAACTTCTGTATGTGTAATGTTTACTGTTCATTTGTATTGTTTACTTCACTTTTGTATATTATCTACCTCACTTGCTTTGGCAATGTTAACACATGTTTCCCATGCCAATAAAGCACCTTGAATTGATTTGAACTGAGAGAGAGAGAGAGATGTAGTTAGAGAGTTGAAACAAAGGCTGGTGCATTTTTGAGTGCCAAGCCCAGCTCAGCCTAGACTCCACACTCATCAGATATCAGATTTTCACAAAGGATTGTAGATGTTTTCTTGCCCAGACGTATGCCAGCTCCAGCACATCTCTTTTATCTCTGAAATTAATCATTCCCTTTGTTATAATTCCCTTTCCCTCCCGAATAATTTATCGAGCCAAAGACAACAAACAACTTCTACTTTCTGAACAATTATCAAAAGTGTTCTAGGATTTGCAAGGACCCTGTTTATACGCCCCCCCCCCCCCCCAAAAAAAAAACACACAATCACATAGACATGTTAAAAAGCAACTAGATAACAGAGAGGATTAGACAGATTGACGGCTGTGTCTTGATTCTGTGGGTGGTTGTGCGACACACAAATCTCTCCTCCAACTCAGAGAGACAAATCATACGTGAGCTTGGTTCCGCAACTGATTATCACGAGTGGCACAGCGGTCTGAGACACTGCATTTCAGTGCTAGAGGCGTCACTACAGACCCTGGTTCAAATCCAGGCTGTGTCACAGCGGTCTGAGACACTGCATCTCAGTACTAGAGGCGTCACTACAGACACCCTGGTTCAAATCCAGACTGTATCACAGCAGTCTGAGACACTGCATCTCAGTACTAGAGGCGTCACTACAGACCCTGGTTCAAATCCAGACTGCATCACAGCGGTCTAAGACACTGCATCTCAGTGCTACAGGCGTCACTACAGACACCCTGGTTCAAATCCAGGCTGTGTCACAGCGGTCTAAGACACTGCATCTCAGTAGTAGAGGCGTCACTACAGACCCTGGTTCAAATCCAGGCTGTATAATAGTCCCATAGTGAGATGCACAATTGGCCCAGCATCGTCCGGGTTATGCTATTGTAAACCGTCAATGTAAATAATAATTTGTTCTTAACTGACTTGTTAAATAATTTTTTTTTTTTTTTTATCCCCCCGCCAATAAGATTCTCAGTTTCTGGAGAATCTCCTTCACCCATAAACTCAATCCACTGTCTTTGTAGCCTACTATAAATAAACCAGCCATCTGTTGTTCTCCCATATAATACCAGACAATTTAAATGTCTATAGACCCATAAAATAAATATATAATTCCTTATCAAACCTGTCGCTGTGTTTCATTAGTTATTTAGGCAAGTCAGTAAAGAACACACAGACTAGGAACAGTGGGTTAACTGCCTTGTTCAGGGGCAGAACGACCGGTTTTTACCTAGTCAGCTCGGTGATTTGATCTAGCAACCTTCTGGTTACTAGTCCAACACTCTAACCACTAGGCTACTAGGCTACCTGCCACCCCTCTAACCACTAGGCTACCTGCCACCCCTCTAACCACTAGGCTACTAGGCTACCTGCCGCCCCTCTAACCACTAGGCTACCTGCCGCCCCTCTAACCACTAGGCTACTAGGCTACCTGCCACCCCTCTAACCACTAGGCTACTAGGCTACCTGCCGCCCCTCTAACCACTAGGCTACCTGCCGCCCCTCTAACCACTAGGCTACCTGCCGCCCCTCTAACCACTAGGCTACTAGGCTACCTGCCGCCCCTGTATCGTAGTGACATCAATAAGATACAAATATACAGATCATACAAAACCAATAATGGTAAGTCAATAAATTAGTTAAATAGATGAATGAATTAACAACTAACCTGTTGCTGTTTCCTACCTGTTGCTGTATCCTACCTGTTGCTGGTTCCTACCTGTTGCTGTTTCCTACCTGTTGCTGTTTCCTACCTGTTGCTTTTTCCCTACCTGTTGCTGTCTCCTACCTGTTGTTGTCTCCTACCTGTTGCTGTTTCCTACCTATCACTGTTTCCTACCTGTCGCTGTCTCCTACCTGTTGCTGTCTCCTACCTGTTGCTGTCTCCTACCTGTTGCTGTTTCCTACCTGTTGCTGTTTCCTACCTGTTGCTGTTTCCTACCTGTTGCTGTCTCCTACCTGTTGCTGTTTCCTACCTGTTGCTGTTTCCTACCTGTTGCTGTTTCCTACTGTTGCTGTCTCCAACCTGTTGCTGTTTCCTACCTGTTGCTGTCTCCAACCTGTTGCTGTTTCCTACCTGTTGCTGTATCCTACCTGTTGCTGTTTCCTACCTGTGGTAGTGCATGCTGTTCCTCTGTCTCAGTCCAACTGATCACCCCCTAGGGACGGCCCATTGGCCCCTTCTCTCTCATATAGCCTACTGCTCACACACACACACACACACACTCTGCCGCATGACTAGGCCTTTCCTCCCTGAGCCCCACACACACACACACACACCTCGCCTCGTGATTCAACCCAACCCAGCTGGAGGCCAATCTGGGAGTTCACTCACACACGAACCAAGATCCTACTACCATGGAACCCACACACACACCCTGAGGAAATACCACAGGACGGCCCATACCGAGATCCTACTACCATGGAACCCACACACACACCCTGAGGAAATACCACAGGACAGCCCATACTGAGATCCTACTACCATGGAACCCACACACACACCCTGAGGAAATACCACAGGACAGCCCATACTGAGATCCTACTACCATGGAACCCACACACACACCCTGAGGAAATACCACAGGACAGCCCATACTGAGATCCTACTACCATGGAACCCACACACACACCCTGAGGAAATACCACAGGACCTTTGAAGATGATTTTATTGTGCACACGTCAATCAACAAAATGGCCGTCAGAAGGTTGTAGTTTGGTATTGTGGTATTTGATTAGGATCCCCATGAGCTGTTTCTAAAGCAGCAGATAGTCTTCCTGGCGTTCCACACAAAACAGGAAACATGACATAATACAGAACATCAATAGACAAGAACAGCTGAAGGACAGAAATACATCAATTTAAATAAATATATTTAACAATACACTCTACATATCAATACACACTACATATCAATACACTCTACATATCAATACACACTACATATCAATACACTCTACATATCAATACACACTACATATCAATACACTCTACATATCAATACACACAAACTATCTAGATCAAATAGGGGAGAGGCATTGTGCCGCGAGATTTTGCTTTATCTGTTTTCTGAAACCAGGTTTGTTGTTTATTTCAGGAATATGAGATTGAAAGAAGTTCCATGCAATAAGGGGTCTAAATAATACTGTACACTTTCTTCAATTTGTTCTGGATTAGAGAAGGGGGGGAGAGGGACACAGGAACAGGGGAGGGAGAGAAGGGGAGGAGAGGGACACAGGAACAGGGGAGGGAGAGAAGGGGAGAGGGACACAGGAACAGGGGAGGGAGAGAAGGGGAGAGGGACACAGGAACAGGGGAGGGAGAGAAGGGGAGAGGGACACAGGAACAGAGGGAAGGAGTGTCAGCTGACTGTGTAGATCTATAGAACTGAAGTCTGGACATCATGTGACAGATCTACTGGTCTGTTGGTCAGGTCCTCTATGGAGGTGAGCTGTAGATCCGTAATTTCTACCTCCTCCTCCTCCTGCTGCAGCTGCTGTTGGGTTAGAGAGGGGTCCAGGTCCCACGGGTCCAGAACAGCAATTCTAGAGGAGAGAAGGAAGTAGAATGGGTTAAAGAAACAATAGGAGAGACAAGTAGAGTAGAAAATACAGAGAGAGAAGGACTGGGAGAGAGGGGAGAGATGGGGAAAGAGGAGGAGAGAGAGAGGGAATAGAGAAAGAGAGGGAGATAGTGGGAGGAGCTGGGCGAGAGAGAGAGAGGGGAGAGGGGAGAGGGGGAAAGAGGAGGAGAGAGAGGGAGAAGAGAAAGAGAGGGAGATAATGAGAGGAGCTGGGCGTGAGAGAGAGAGAGAGAGAGAGAGAGGGGGGGGGGGGAGAGGAGGGGAGAGGGGAGTGAGGTCTGTAGGAAGGCAGTATAATACTCTGGCTTCAGCTGGACTGAGGTCTGTAGTAAGGCAGTATAATACTCTGGCTTCAGCTGGACTGAGGTCTGCAGTAAGGCAGTATAATACTCTGGCTTCAGCTGGATTGAGGTCTGCAGTAAGGCAGTATAATACTCTGGCTTCAGCTGGACTGAGGTCTGTAGTAAGGCAGTATAATACTCTGGCTTCAGCTGGACTGAGGTCTCCAGTAAGGCAGTATAATACTCTGGCTTCAGCTGGACTGAGGTCTGCAGTAAGGCAGTATAATACTCTGGCTTCAGCTGGACTGAGGTCTGCAGTAAGGCAGTATAATACTCTGGCTTCAGCTGGACTGAGGTCTGCAGTAAGGCAGTATAATAATCTGGCTTCAGCTGGACTGAGGTCTGCAGTAAGGCAGTATAATACTCTGACTTCAGCTGGACTGAGGTAAGGCAGTATAATACTCTGGCTTCAGCTGGACTGAGGTCTGTAGGAAGGCAGTATAATACTCTGGCTTCAGCTGGACTGGGGTCTGCAGTAAGGCAGTATAATACTCTGGTTTCAGCTGGACTGAGGTCTGCAGTAAGGCATCATAATACTCTGGTTTCAGCTGGACTGCGGTCTGTAGTAAGGCAGTATAATACTCTGGTTTCAGCTGGACCGAGGTCTGCAGTAAGGCAGTATAATACTCTGGCTTCAGCTGGATTGAGGTCTGCAGTAAGGCAGTGTAATACTCTGGCTTCAGCTGGACTGAGGTCTGTAGTAAGGCAGTATAATACTCTGGCTTCAGCTGGACTGAGGTCTGTAGTAAGGCAGTATAATACTCTGGCTTCAGCTGGACTGAGGTCTGCAGTAAGGCAGTATAATACTCTGGCTTCAGCTGGACTGAGGTCTGCAGTAAGGCAGTATAATACTCTGGCTTCAGCTGGACTGAGGTCTGCAGTAAGGCAGTATAATAATCTGGCTTCAGCTGGACTGAGGTCTGCAGTAAGGCAGTATAATACTCTGACTTCAGCTGGACTGAGGTAAGGCAGTATAATACTCTGGCTTCAGCTGGACTGAGGTCTGTAGGAAGGCAGTATAATACTCTGGCTTCAGCTGGACTGAGGTCTGTAGTAAGGCAGTATAATACTCTGGCTTCAGCTGGACTGAGGTCTGCAGTAAGGCAGTATAATACTCTGGCTTCAGCTGGATTGAGGTCTGCAGTAAGGCAGTATAATACTCTGGCTTCAGCTGGACTGAGGTCTGTAGTAAGGCAGTATAATACTCTGGCTTCAGCTGGACTGAGGTCTCCAGTAAGGCAGTATAATACTCTGGCTTCAGCTGGACTGAGGTCTGCAGTAAGGCAGTATAATACTCTGGCTTCAGCTGGACTGAGGTCTGCATTAAGGCAGTATAATACTCTGGCTTCAGCTGGACTTAGGTCTGCAGTAAGGCAGTATAATAATCTGGCTTCAGCTGGACTGAGGTCTGCAGTAAGGCAGTATAATACTCTGACTTCAGCTGGACTGAGGTAAGGCAGTATAATACTCTGGCTTCAGCTGGACTGAGGTCTGTAGGAAGGCAGTATAATACTCTGGCTTCAGCTGGACTGGGGTCTGCAGTAAGGCAGTATAATACTCTGGTTTCAGCTGGACTGAGGTCTGCATTAAGGCATCATAATACTCTGGTTTCAGCTGGACTGCGGTCTGTAGTAAGGCAGTATAATACTCTGGTTTCAGCTGGACCGAGGTCTGCAGTAAGGCAGTATAATACTCTGGCTTCAGCTGGATTGAGGTCTGCAGTAAGGCAGTGTAATACTCTGGCTTCAGCTGGACTGAGGTCTGTAGTAAGGCAGTATAATACTCTGGCTTCAGCTGGACTGAGGTCTGTAGTAAGGCAGTATAATAGTCTGGCTTCAGCTGGACTGAGGTCTGCAGTAAGGCAGTATAATACTCTGGCTTCAGCTGGACTGAGGTCTGCAGTAAGGCAGTATAATACTCTGGCTTCAGTTGGACTGAGGTCTGCAGTAAGGCAGTATAATACTCTGGCTTCAGCTGGACTGAGGTCTGCAGTAAGGCAGTATAATCATCTGGCTTCAGCTGGATTGAGGTCTGCAGTAAGGCAGTATAATACTCTGGCTTCAGCTGGACTGAGATAAGGCAGTATAATACTCTGGCTTCAGCTGGACTGAGGTCAACAGTAAGGCAGTATAATACTCTGGTTTCAGCTGGACTGAGGTCTGCAGTAAGGCAGTATAATACTCTGGCTTCAGCTGGACTGAGGTCTGTGGTAAGGCAGTATAATCCTCTGACTTCAGCTGGACTGAGGTCTGCAGTAAGGCTTCAGCTGGACAAACTAACTCATGTCATGTGACCCTCCTGGGCACTGACTACAGATCAACAGACCAAGAACAGACTTTACCCAACACTCAGAGGCAGGAAACCATGTTGAGACACACAGGTAATAGATAAAATGTACACTGATATACGCTGAGTTTACAAAAACCTTAAGAACACCTTCCTAATATTGAGTTGTTACTTTTTAAAACAGCGCATTTGTTGGTTAAGGGCTTGTCAGTAAGTATTTCACAGTGAAGTCTAAACCTGTTGTATTCTGCACCTCACTATGTTGTTGTTGTTGTTGTTGTTGTTGGGCGGTGGTCATAAACGCTGGTTTTGAAGAGCTACAGGGCTGTGCAGGCTTTTGTTACAGCCCAACACTAACACTCTTGATTCAGCTCATTGTTAGCTTGAGGACTGGTTGAATCGGGTGGTCTTCAGTGCAGGGCTGGAACTAAAGCCTGCACCCCCTGTACCTCTTCAGGACCAGGTTAGGAAACCAACATATCTGTATTGAGTAAAAGACAGACTGCAGGGTTTTTGTTAGCAGCAAAACAACCTTATTCTTTACTCTGATAAACCACAAAATGTTAAGCAAAGAATCATGGGTAATGTAGTTGCATGCACAATTCTTGAGATGAGTAAAAAAAAAAAAATGCTATGTAAATCGACATTCTTTATACTGTATTGCTGATAGGAGCCTCTTTCAGAGTTCTCACACCGCCTGGTAGAGCTCTGTCATTTCCACAGTAAACATTGTTGTAAAAAAAGAAGAAGAAGAAGTATTGGAAGTTGTTTTTTTTGCGTCGTTAGCAGATAGGAATTTAAGGTGGGATATCTGTTTCGACGGTTAAAGGGTTAATGGGGGTTGATCACAGTTTGGACATGGACACCTGGGTTGTGTTCAGTAACCAAGTAATTAAAATACAGGAGTAATTTTTTATTTTGTTAAACCTTTATTTAACTAGGCAAGTCAGGAACAAATTATTATTTACAATGACGGCTTACCCCGGCCAAACCTGGACGATGCTGGGCCAATTGTGTACCGTCATATGGGACTCCCAATCACGGCCGGATGTGACACAGCCTGGATAATGTTAAGGTAATGTAGCTTCAGGACTCACTGTTGGCATTGTCCATCTCCGGCTGGTAGAGTCTCTTCATTACACAGTGCTGTACGTGTCCCCTCCTCACACAGCCTGGCTGGGGCTGGGCTGATACACAGAGACGCAGTTTCACACATCAACCCTGCATCCGAACCAGACACTTTACAGAAACCTCAACCCTCATTTTAACTATAACCTCAATCTCCAAGAAAGAGAAGACATTTAAAGAAGATGTTCCAGAATGGGTATATTTCATAGTTCTAATGTAGAACGTTAAGGTGTTCCAGAATGGGTACATTTCATAGTTCTAAGGTAGAATGTTAAGGTGTTCCAGAATGGGTATATTTCATAGTTCTAATGTAGAACGTTAAGGTGTTCCAGAATGGGTACATTTCATAGTTCTAATGTAGAACGTTAAGGTGTTCCAGAATGGGTACATTTCATAGTTCTAAGGTAGAATGTTAAGGTGTTCCAGAATGGGTATATTTCATAGTTCTACGGTAGAATGTTAAGGTGTTCCAGAATGGGTATATTTCATAGTTCTAATGTAGAACGTTAAGGTGTTCCAGAATGGGTACATTTCATAGTTCTAAGGTAGAATGTTAAGGTGTTCCAGAATGGGTATATTTCATAGTTCTAAGGTAGAATGTTAAGGTGTTCCAGAATGGGTATATTTCATAGTTCTACGGTAGAATGTTAAGGTGTTCCAGAATGGGTATATTTCATAGTTCTAAGGTAGAATGTTAAGGTGTTCCAGAATGGGTATATTTCATAGTTCTAAGGTAGAATGTTAAGGTGTTCCAGAATGGGTATATTTCATAGTTCTAAGGTAGAATGTTAAGGTGTTCCAGAATGGGTATATTTCATAGTTCTAAGGTAGCATGTTTAATGTATTTCCCATTCTTTACTAGTCCCTCATCTCTACCTCTTGTTCCAGGCTTAGTACAGTACCTACAGACCCACCTGTTAGTTTGGTTTCTACCTACAGGACCCACCTGTTAGTTTGGTTCCTACCTACAGACCCACCTATTAGTTTGGTTTCGACCTACAGACCCACCTGTCAGTTTGGTTTGTACCTACAGACCCACCTGTTAGTTTGGTTTCTACCTACAGACCCACCTGTTAGTTTAATCTCTACCTACAGACCCACCTGTTAGATTGATCTCTACCTACAGACCTACCTGTTAGTTTGGTTTCTACCTACAGACCCACCTGTTAGTTTCATCTCTACCTACAGACCCACCTGTTAGTTTAGTTTCTACCTACAGACCTAACTGTTAGTTTGGTTTCTACCATCAGACCCACCTGTTAGTTTGGTTTCTCCCTACAGACCCACCTGTTCGTTTGGTTTCTACCTACAGACCCACCTGTTAGTTTGGTTTCTACCTACAGACCCACCTGTTAGTTCCATCTCTACCTACAGACCCACCTGTTAGTTTGGTTTCTACCTACAGACCCACCTGTTAGTTTGGTTTCTACCTACAGACCTACCTGTTAGTTTGGTTTCGACCTACAGACCCACCTGTCAGTTTGGTTTCTACCTACAGACCCACCTGTTAGTTTGGTTTCTACCTACAGACCCACCTGTTAGTTTGGTTTCTACCTACAGGCCCACCTGTTAGTTTGGTTCCTACCTACAGACCCACCTATTAGTTTGGTTTCTACCTACAGACCCACCTGTTAGTTTGGTTTGTACCTACAGACCCACCTGTTAGTTTCATCTCTACCTACAGACCCACCTGTTAGTTTGGTTTCTACCTACAGACCCACCTGTTAGTTTGGTTTCTACCTACAGACCCACCTGTTAGTTTGGTTCCTACCTACAGACCCACCTGTTAGATTGATCTCTACCTACAGACCCACCTGTTAGTTTGGTTTGTACCTACAGACCCACCTGTTAGTTTGGTTTCTACCTACAGACCCATCTCTTAGTTTGGTTTCTACCTACAGACCTACCTGTTAGTTTCATCTCTACCTACAGACCCACCTGTTAGTTTGGTTTCTACCTACAGACCCACCTGTTAGATTGATCTCTACCTACAGACCCACCTGTTAGTTTGGTTTCTACCTACAGACCCACCTGTTAGTTTGGTTTCTACCTACAGACCCACCTGTTAGTTTGGTTTCTACCTGTTAGTTCCATCTCTACCTACAGACCCACCTGTTAGTTTGGTTTCTACCTACAGGCCCACCTGTTAGTTTTGTCACGACACTTGAGGACGTAGACAAGGATGACGATGGTCTCCAGCACCAGAAACACAGCAGCAGAGATGGCTCCTATCTTCCAGGCTTCCAGACCTGATTCTGAACAGGGGATGAGAGGAGGAGGAGAGAGAGGTACGTTAACACAGCAGCAGAGACTGCTCCTATCTTCCAGGCTTCCAGGCCTGATTCTGAACAGGAGATGAGAGGAGGAGGAGAGAGAGGTACGTTAACACAGCAGCAGAGATGGCTCCTATCTTCCAGGCTTCCAGGCCTGATTCTGAACAGGAGATGAGAGGAGGAGGAGAGAGAGGTACGTTAACACAGCAGCAGAGATGGCTCCTATCTTCCAGGCTTCCAGGCCTGATTCTGAACAGGAGATGAACAGGAGATGAGAGGAGGAGAGAAGAGAGGAGAGAGAGGTACGTTAACACAGCAGCAGAGATGGCGCCTTTCTTCCAGGCTTCCAGACCTGATTCTGAACAGGAGATGAGAGGAGGAGAGGAGAAGAGAGGAGAGAGAGGTACGTTAACACAGCAGCAGAGATGGCTCCAATCGTACAAGCTTCCAGGCCTGATTCTGAATAGGAGACGAGAGGAGGAGAGGAGAAGAGAGGAGAGAGAGGTACATTAACACAGCATCAGACATGGCTCCTATCCTCCAGGCTTCCAAGCATCAGATTTTTACAGTTTTTACTATCTCCTGTTTCTGTAGTGATACAGCTTGATGTACCGGGACACCCCCTGGACAGGACACTAGTCTATCTCCTGTTTCTGTAGTGTGAGACAGCTTGATGTACCGGGACACCCCCTGGACAGGACACTAGTCTATCTCCTGTTTCTGTAGTGTGAGACAGCTTGATGTACCGGGACACCCCCTGGACAGGACACTAGTCTATCTCCTGTTTCTGTAGTGAGAGACAGCTTGATGTACCGGGACACCCCCTGGACAGGACACTAGTCTATCTCCTGTTTCTGTAGTGAGAGACAGCTTGATGTACCAGGACACCCCCTGGACAGGACACTAGTCTATATCCTGTTACTGTAGTGTGAGACAGCTTGATGTACCAGTACACCCCCTGGACAGGACACTAGTCTATCTCCTGTTACAGTAGTGTGAGACAGCTTGATGTAACAGGACACTAGTCTATCTCCTGTTACTGTAGTGTGAGACAGCTTGATGTACCAGGACACCCCCTGGACAGGACACTAGTCTATCTCCTGTTTCTGTAGTGTGAGACAGCTTGATGCAACAGGACACCCCCTGGACAGGACACTAGTCTATATCCTGTTACACTAGTGTGGGAAAACCAAAGTGTGCCATTGGTTTACCGTTGTCCTGTCGATTATTGTTACATTGTCCGTTGGTTCGTGTGAGTAGCTGTGTTGTGTTGTTTGGGCTTTGTCGTGCCACGTATTTTGTGCAGGTGATTACGGGTCTCGTCCCCCCCGTGGTGTTACTCATTGTGTTATTTATTCGAGCTACTCCTCGCTCTTTTGTTTGGGATTCAACCCTGTGTTTTGTTTACGTTTTTGTTTGGTTTTCGGTCCTGTGCCGTCGCACTGCACGCTGTAATTTGGGAAATAAAACCCCCTATTACGCATTCCTGCGCCTGTCTCCCGACACATTTAAACCAGCGTGATAAATACAGCCCTTAGCTGTGGTATATTGGCACTATATACCAGAAACCACAGATCTGCCTTATTGCTATAATACAGTTAGTTACCTGTTGTCTGTAGTTATAATACAGGATACAGTTCCCTGTTGTCAGTAGTTATAATACAGGATACAGTTCCCTGTTGTCTGTAGTTATAATACAGGATACAGTTCCCTGAGTTGTCAGTACCTGTAGTGACCTCCACCACCTTATTGGTCTCTCCTGACTCCTCCTCATTGGCCCTGGCAGAAATGTCCTCCACAAAGTTATCCAGAGTAGAAATGACCTCATCAGGGTCAAAGTTTAAAAGGTTGTCCTTAAACGTGATGATCTTGTTGGCGTCGTTCGACTCCAGATCCACACTCTCCAGGATCTCCTCCCCTCCCATGGTGTTGCTCTCCGTCTCTCCCCGAGGACGGTGGGGGCTGAGTGGGCTAGCGGGGTCCCGAGACTTCCCTGGTATGGATCTCATGGAGCCTTCAACTGGGTCCAGCAGCACTTCTAGAGGAGGGGTCAGATATTTGACACACATGTGTGAATGAGAGTGAGAAGGGCCCAAAGCCTAGGGTAGGGGAACTATAGAGTGGACCTATGGAATGTAGGGGCTAACGTGTGTGTGTGTGTGTGTGTGTGTGTGTGTGTGTGTGTGTGTGTGTGTGTGTGTGTGTGTGTGTGTGTGTGTGTGTGTGGAGTAATCTCAGTCAGAAAATTCAGTGCCTTATGAATGATTACATTGTCTCTGTAACCAACACATACGATCCCTCAGTCAAGCAGTGAATTTCAAACACAGGTTCAAACACAAAGTCCAGGGAGGTTTTCCAATGCCTCACAAAGGGCACATGTTGGTAAATTGGTCAAAAGCATTGAACATCCCTTTGAGCATGTTGAAGTTATTAATTACACTTTGAATGGTGTATCAATACACCCAGTCACTACAAAGATACAGGCATCCTTCCTAACTCAGTTGCCGGAGAGGAGGGAAACTGCTCAGGGATTTCACCATGAGGCCAATGGTGATTTTAGTTACAGTTACAGAGTTTAATGGCTGTGATGGGAGAAAACTAAGAATGGATCAACAACATTGTAGTTATTCCACAGTACCAACATACATGACAGAGGGAAAAGAAGGAAGCAAATAATAATAACAGAATACAAATAATTCTAAAACAGAATACAAATAATTCTAAAACAGAATACAAATAATTCTAAAACAGAATACAAATAATTCTGAAACAGAATACAAATAATTCTAAAACAGAATACAAATAATTCTAAAACAGAATACAAATAATTCTAAAACAGAATACAAATAATTCTAAAACAGAATACAAATAATTCTAAAACAGAATACAAATCATTCTGAAACAGAATACCAATCATTGCAACAAGGCACTAAAGTAATACTGCAAAGAATGTGGCAAAGCAATTCACTTTTATCCTAAATACAAAGTGTTATGTTTGGGTCAAATCCAATACATTGCTAAGTACCACTCTCCATATTTTCAAGAATAGTGTTGGCTGCATCATGTTATGGGTATGCTTGTAATCGTTAAGTACTGTGGAGTTTTTTTAGGATAAAAAAAGAAACGGAATGGAGCTAAACAGGCAAAACCTGGATCAGTCTGCTTTCCAACAGACACTGGGTGTCACGTTCGTTGAATGGAGGAGACCAAGGCGCAGCGTGAGATGAACACGTCTTATTTTAATGAAGACAAAGAAACAAACTACAAAAAGAAACATGAAGCTAAATATAGTGCTGACACAGGCAACTAACACATAGACAATGACCCACGAATTACCCAAGGAATATGGCTGCCTAAATATGGTTCCCAATCAGAGACAACGATAAACAGCTGCCTCTGATTGAGAACCAATCTAGACAACCATAGACATACAAAACACCTAGACAGGACCAAAAACACATACATCACCCATGTCACACCCTGACCTCACCAAAACAATAAAGAAAACCAAGAGTACTAATGTTTAAATATTGTAGTAGGAGTATTTTAATGATGTCACAATGTAGAATGTTTTGACATTGTAGTAGGAGTATTTTAATGATGTCACAATGTAGAATGTTTTAACATTGTAGTAGGAGTATTTTAATGATGTCACAATGTAGAATGTTTAAACATTGTAGTAGGAGTATTTTAATGATGTCACAATGTAGAATGTTTTAACATTGTAGTAGGAGTATTTTAATGATGTCACAATGTAGAATGTTTTAACATTGTAGTAGGAGTATTTTAATGATGTCACAATGTAGAATGTTTTAACATTGTAGAAGGAGTATTTTAATGATGTCACAATGTAGATTGTTTTAACATTGTAGAAGGAGTATTTTAATAATGTCACAATGTAGAATGTTTTAACATTGTAGTAGGAGTATTTTAATGATGTCACAGTGTAGAATGTTTTAACATTGTAGTAGGAGTATTTTAATGATGTCACAATGTAGAATGTTTAAACATTGTAGTAGGAGTATTTTAATGATGTCACAATGTAGAATGTTTTAACATTGTAGTAGGAGTATTTTAATGATGTCACAATGTAGAATGTTTTAACATTGTAGTAGGAGTATTTTAATGATGTCACAATGTAGAATGTTTTAACATTGTAGAAGGAGTATTTTAATGATGTCACAATGTAGAATGTTTTAACATTGTAGTAGGAGTATTTTAATGATGTCACAATGTAGAATGTTTAAACATTGTAGTAGGAGTATTT
Organism: Oncorhynchus mykiss; assembly: GCF_057628025.1. NCBI lineage: Eukaryota > Metazoa > Chordata > Actinopteri > Salmoniformes > Salmonidae > Oncorhynchus > Oncorhynchus mykiss. The sequence continues at coordinate 5,899,907 of NC_143040.1, read as the reverse complement.
TAATGATGTCACAATGTAGAATGTTTTAACATTGTAGTAGGAGTATTTTAATGATGTCACAATGTAGAATGTTTTAACATTGTAGTAGGAGTATTTTAATGATGTCACAATGTAGAATGTTTAAACATTGTAGTAGGAGTATTTTAATGATGTCACAATGTAGAATGTTTTAACATTGTAGTAGGAGTATTTTAATGATGTCACAATGTAGAATGTTTTAACATTGTAGTAGGAGTATTTTAATGATGTCACAATGTAGAATGTTTTAACATTGTAGAAGGAGTATTTTAATGATGTTGTGAGGGCGTGACACTGGGAGATGAATTCACATTTCACATTCACACCTAAAACACAAGGCCAAATCTACACTGGAGTCGATTACGAAGAATACTGTGAATGTTCATGAGCATCCGAGTTACAGTTTTGACTGAAATCTACTTGAAAATCTATGGCAAGACCTGAAAATGGTTGTCTAACAATGATCAACAACCAATTTGACAGAACTTTAAGAATTTTGAAAAGAATAATGGGCACAATCCAGGTGTGTAAATCTCTTAGAAACTTTTCCAGAGACTTCCAGCTGTAATGGCTGCCCAAGGTGATTCTAACATGTATTGACTCCGGGGGTTGAACACTTATCTAATCAAGATATTTTTATTTTGTTTTTCATGTTCCACTTCAGTTTACCTTGGTTCTCTGATTGACTGGTTTCTGGTGTCTCCTCTTCAACGGCCTCTCCTCCTTCTCCTCCTCCTGCTGCACCTCCTCCTCCTTCTCCTCCTCCTGCTTCTCCTCCTCCTCCTTCTCCTCCTCCTGCTGCACCTCCTCCTCCTTCTCCTCCTCCTGCATCACCTCCTCCTCCTTCTCCTCCTCCTGCTGCACCTCCCAGCTGGTCTGCAGCTCCTACCATCACTCCTTCATCTCCCTCTTCCTCTTCCACACTCTCTCCATCCCTTTCATCCTCTCCCCCTATCGCCTCACCCCCTGCGTCCCCAATCACTACTTCAGCTCCAGCCTCTTCCTCCTCCACAACCACCACACTTTCCTCCATCCTTCCCTCCTCCCCCTCTCCTCCCACCACCACCACCACCACCTCCTCCTTCCCTCCCTCCTCTTCGACTGGCTCCCCCACTACCGACTGAGTAGTATTCATTTCCTCATAGTCTTCCACCCCCACCTCCCCACCTAACCCCTCACCTCCCTCATCTTCCACCTCCCCCTCCCCCTCCCCCTCTCGCTCCTTCTCTCCTCCAGCCTCCTCAGTCACAGTCTCCTGCTCTGTCTGCACCTCGTCCTCCTCCACCATTTCGGTTGCTAATTTCTCCTCTATTGCCTCCTCCTCTCCCGCCGCCTCCTCCTCCTCTCCATCCGTCTCCTCTACGTCTACCTCTCTTCCTCCCTCCTCCTCCTCTTCTTCTGGGAGGGTAGTTTCCTCCTCCTCATTTTCTAGGAAGGTAGTATCCTGCACAACCTTTCCCTCAGTGAGGGGAAAAACAGGGGCCTCCACTAGTTGATCTTCCACCTCTGCTATACTCTCCTCCTCAGACTCAGCTGCTGTCTCTCCCAGCACCTCCTCTCTCCCCGCCTCCTCCTCTACAGACACAGCTTCAGTGGCCTCCCCTTCTCCTCCAACCTCCACCTCCTCTTCCACCACTTCAGTCAAGGCATCCTCCTGTTCTCCTTGCTCCTCCACCTCTCCTTCCTCCTCTACCTCCACCACCTCCTGCTCCCCTCCTCCTCCTCCTCCTCCAAACTCCTCCTCCACTCCATCCTCTACTTCAACCAGCTCCTCCTTCCCCTCCCCTTGTACCTCCTTCAGCACTTCTCCCATAGCGGCCTCCACCACCCTCTCTACCAGCTCCTTCAGCACCTCCTCGACCCCCGGCTCCTCGGCCAGCTCCGAGGCCTCCTGCACGGCGTCCTCCACCTCCTTCAGGCTGGGCGTAGCACCCTCCGGGAGCACCTCCTCCTGCTCTGGTTCCGGAGGAATCTCTGGTGCCTCTTGGAGGGTTACTTCCATAGAGGGCAAGGTGGACGTTGACAGGTCTGCAACGGGGAAATACACACATATTTTACATGTAGAAATGTATTTTATAATATACACACACACAGTACCAGTCAAATGTTTGGACACACCTACTCATTCAAGGGTTTTTCTTTATTTTGACTATGTTCTACATTGTAGAATAATAGTGAAGACATCAGAACTATGAAATAACACATATGGAATCATGTAGTAACCAAAGAAAAGTGTTAAACAAATCAAAATATATTTTATATTCTTCAATGTAGCCACCCTTGATGACAGCTTTGCACACTCATTCTATATTTCAAAAGATTGATACTTACATATATTTTTACACGCATAAACATATTTTACAATATATATTTATATTTCAAAAGATTGATGCTGAGAAGTCTGTGTGGGAGTGGACATGTCTGCATGAAGAAATAAAGTTCTCTAGTATATATGGAGGTTATTGAGGATACTGATACAACACGTCTTTACACTAGTGGCCATGTTCTGTTATAACCTCCACCCGGCACAGCCAGAAGAGGACTGGCCCACCCCTCATAGCCTGGTTCCTCTCTACCCCGGCACAGCCAGAAGAGGACTGGCCCACCCATCATAGCCTGGTTCCTCTCTACCCCGGCACAGCCAGAAGAGGACTGGCCACCCCACATAGCCTGGTTCCTCTCTACCCGGCACAGCCAGAAGAGGACTGGCCCACCCCACATAGCCTGGTTCCTCTCTACCCGGCACAGCCAGAAGAGGACTGGCCACCCCACATAGCCTGGTTCCTCTCTACCCGACACAGCCAGAAGAGGACTGGCCCACCCCTCATAGCCTGGTTCCTCTCTACCCCGGCACAGCCAGAAGAGGACTGGCCCACCCCTCAGACCCTGGTTCCACTCTACCCGACACAGCCAGAAGAGGACTGGCCCACCCCACATAGCCTGGTTCCTCTCTAGGTTTCTTCCTAGGTTTTGGCCTTTCTAGGGAGTTTTTCCTAGCCACCATGCTTCTACACCTGCATTGCTTGCTGTTTGGGGTTTTAGGCTGGGTTTCTGTACAGCACTTTGAGATATCAGCTGATGTACGAAGGGCTATATAAATAAATTAGATTTGATTTGATTTGACTAGTGGTTGAGCTGGGTTGGACCCTGGGTCTTTGTTGGCTTGGGAGAGAAATGCCAACAGTAAAATATAAATAGTAGTAGTTGACTAGCTAGTACAAAGTATCGTGTTGCCTGACTCTCGCCAGTCTCTCTGCTGGAAAAGGCTGGGTTGGTATAAATCTACTATTTTGGTTTATTGTCTTTCAAACAAGTAAGGAGAATTTATTAAATGTTATATTGTTTAGATAAATCACATTGCGTTTATGATGGGGTGTTTCATTTGGAGAGGACTTAAAAGCAAACAAAATGTGGGTTAATATAACCACATGAAAGTCCATGGACCACACACTGATGGGCCACAACTAAGCACCATTAGTTATTACTATGAATAATTCATTACAGTTAGATAACATCACAATAGAAAAACAAAAGAGGGAGTAAAAAACACAAGAGAGACAGTAGAAAACAAGAGAGACAGTAGAAAACAAGAGAGACAGTAGAAAACAAGAGAGAGTAGAAAACACAAGAGAGAGTAGAAAACAAGAGAGAGAGAGTAGAAAACAAGAGAGACAGTAGAAAACAAGAGAGACAGTAGAAACACAAGAGAGACAGTAGAAAACAAGAGAGACAGTAGAAACACAAGAGAGACAGTAGAAACACAAGAGAGACAGTAGAAACACAAGAGAGACAGTAGAAAACACAAGAGAGACAGTAGAAAACAAGAGAGACAGTAGAAAAACAAGAGAGACAGTAGAAACACAAGAGAGACAGTAGAAAACAAGAGAGACAGTAGAAACACAAGAGAGACAGTAGAAACACAAGAGAGACAGTAGAAACACAAGAGAGACAGTAGAAAACAAGAGAGACAGTAGAAAACAAGAGAGACAGTAGAAAACAAGAGAGACAGTAGAAAACACAAGAGAGACAGTAGAAAACAAGAGAGACAGTAGAAAACAAGAGAGACAGTAGAAAACAAGAGAGACAGTAGAAACAAGAGAGACAGTAGAAAACAAGAGAGACAGTAGAAAACAAGAGAGACAGTAGAAACACAAGAGAGACAGTAGAAAACAAGAGAGACAGTAGAAACACAAGAGAGACAGTAGAAACACAAGAGAGACAGTAGAAACACAAGAGAGACAGTAGAAAACACAAGAGAGACAGTAGAAAACACAAGAGAGACAGTAGAAAAACAAGAGAGACAGTAGAAACACAAGAGAGACAGTAGAAAACAAGAGAGACAGTAGAAAACAAGAGAGACAGTAGAAACACAAGAGAGACAGTAGAAACACAAGAGAGACAGTAGAAAACAAGAGAGACAGTAGAAAACAAGAGAGACAGTAGAAAACAAGAGAGAGTAGAAAACACAAGAGAGAGTAGAAAACAAGAGAGAGAGAGTAGAAAACAAGAGAGACAGTAGAAAACAAGAGAGACAGTAGAAACACAAGAGAGACAGTAGAAAACAAGAGAGACAGTAGAAACACAAGAGAGACAGTAGAAACACAAGAGAGACAGTAGAAACACAAGAGAGACAGTAGAAAACACAAGAGAGACAGTAGAAAACAAGAGAGACAGTAGAAAAACAAGAGAGACAGTAGAAACACAAGAGAGACAGTAGAAAACAAGAGAGACAGTAGAAACACAAGAGAGACAGTAGAAACACAAGAGAGACAGTAGAAACACAAGAGAGACAGTAGAAAACAAGAGAGACAGTAGAAAACAAGAGAGACAGTAGAAAACAAGAGAGACAGTAGAAAACACAAGAGAGACAGTAGAAAACAAGAGAGACAGTAGAAAACAAGAGAGACAGTAGAAAACAAGAGAGACAGTAGAAACAAGAGAAACAGTAGAAACACAAGAGAGACAGTAGAAAACAAGAGAAACAGTAGAAACACAAGAGAGACAGTAGAAACACAAGAGAGACAGTAGAAACACAAGAGAGACAGTAGAAACACAAGAGAGACAGTAGAAAACAAGAGAAACAGTAGAAACACAAGAGAGACAGTAGAAAACAAGAGAGACAGTAGAAACACAAGAGAGATACAGTAGAAACACAAGAGAGACAGTAGAAACACAAGAGAGACAGTAGAAAACACAAGAGAGACAGTAGAAAACAAGAGAGACAGTAGAAACACAAGAGAGACAGTAGAAAACAAGAGAGACAGTAGAAACACAAGAGAGACAGTTGGATAACAACAAATCAAATGTATTTATAAAGCCCTTCGTACATCAGCTGATATCTCAAAGTGCTGTACAGAAACCCAGCCTAAAACTCCAAACAGCAAGCAATGCAGGTGTAGAAGCACGGTGGCAACGAAAAACTCTAGGAAGAAAACCAAAACCTAGGAAGAAGGTTTTGCCCAAAACCTAGAGAGCCAATACCTAGGAAGAAGGTTTTGGCCAAAAACCTAGAGAGCCAAAACCTAGGAAGAAACCTAGAGAGGAACCAGGCTATGAGGGATGGCCAGTACATAAGAGCACAAACATTCTCATAAAATTCTCACTATAATACTCACAACATTCCCAAGAGGTCCCCAATTCATCTTACCTTGAGCCTTGTATTGACGTATCAGGTAAACAACAACAACAACAACAACAATCAATCCTTTCAGAAAACTGGAAGCCATTTTGTCAGAACAAAACTCACAGAAACACCCCAAAACTAAACTCCAATCCCAGTCCCCGCTGTCCCTCTTGCTCCTCGTCCAGTCAGTGTGTATGTTTGTCCAACACAACGTGTTGAGTTGACAGCTCTGGCCAATCAGATAGTAAGACGTGCAGGCCCAGGTTGGGTGATGTCATCATGTGACGTCAGACAGACGAGAGAACAGACAACACCATGTTACATATCATCTATACCACTGGACGTCCCGCTACCTGTGTGTGTGTGTGTGTGTGTGTGTGTGTGTGTGTGTGTGTGTGTGTGTGTGTGTGTGTGTGTGCGTGTGTCTGCGTGTGTGTTTTTGTCCGTGTGTGTGTGTAAGTGTGAGTGTGTGTGTGTGTGTGTGTGTGTGTGTGTGTGTGTGTGTGTGTCTGCGTGTGTGTTTTTGTCCGTGTGAGTGTGTGTGCCTGCATCTGTGTGTGTGTGTCCGTGTGTGTGTGTATCTGTGTGTATCTGTGTGTGTGTGTGTGTGTGTGTGTGTGCTCGTATGCATCTGTGCGTCTCTCTCGCTCTTTCTCTGTGGAAGGGGGAAAAGTGTCATGCTGGCGTGAAATGCTGGTGGGGTTCTTAGCACACAGATCATGAACCATACTCTAATTATAGGACTACTGTGAGTTAGGGAGGCTACAGTAGAGATAGGACTGGTGTGAGTTAGGGAGGCTACAGTAGAGATAGGACTGCTGTGAGTTAGAGAGGCTACAGTAGAGATAGGACTGCTGTGAGTTAGAGATGCTACAGTAGAGATAGGACTGCTGTGAGTTAGAGAGGCTACAGTAGAGATAGGACTGCTGTGAGTTAGGGAGGCTACAGTAGAGATAGGACTGCTGTGAGTTAGTTAGAGAGGCTACAGTAGAGATAGGACTGCTGTGAGTTCGTTAGAGAGGCTACAGTAGAGATAGGACTGCTGTGAGTTAGTTAGAGAGGCTACAGTAGAGATATGACTGCTGTGAGTTAGTTAGAGAGGCTACAGTAGAGATAGGACTGCTGTGAGTTAGTTAGAGAGGCTACAGTAGAGATATGACTGCTGTGAGTTAGTTAGAGAGGCTACAGTAGAGATATGACTGCTGTGAGTTAGTTAGAGAGGCTACAGTAGAGATATGACTGCTGTGAGTTAGAGAGGCTACAGTAGAGATATGACTGCTGTGAGTTAGAGAGGCTACAGTAGAGATAGGACTGCTGTGAGTTAGGGAGGCTACAGTAGAGATAGGACTGCTGTGAGTTAGGGAGGCTACAGTAGAGATAGGACTGCTGTGAGTTAGTTAGAGAGGCTACAGTAGAGATAGGACTGCTGTGAGTTAGGGAGGCTACAGTAGAGATAGGACTGCTGTGAGTTAGGGAGGCTACAGTAGAGATAGGACTGCTGTGAGTTAGTTAGAGAGGCTACAGTAGAGATAGGACTGCTGTGAGTTAGGGAGGCTACAGTAGAGATAGGACTGCTGTGAGTTAGAGAGGCTACAGTAGAGATAGGACTGCTGTGAGTTAGTTAGAGAGGCTACAGTAGAGATAGGACTGCTGTGAGTTAGAGAGGCTACAGTAGAGATAGGACTGCTGTGAGTTAGTTAGAGAGGCTACAGTAGAGATAGGACTGCTGTGAGTTAGAGAGGCTGCAGTAGAGATAGGACTGCTGTGAGTTAGAGAGGCTACAGTAGAGATAGGACTGCTGTGAGTTAGAGAGGCTACAGTAGAGATAGGACTGCTGTGAGTTAGTTAGAGAGGCTACAGTAGAGATAGGACTGCTGTGAGTTAGAGAGGCTACAGTAGAGATATGACTGCTGTGAGTTAGAGAGGCTGCAGTAGAGATAGGACTGCTGTGAGTTAGTTAGAGAGGCTACAGTAGAGATAGGACTGGTGTGAGTTAGAGAGGCTGCAGTAGAGATAGGACTGCTGTGAGTTAGTTAGAGAGGCTACAGTAGAGATATGACTGCTGTGAGTTAGTTAGAGAGGCTACAGTAGAGATATGACTGCTGTGAGTTAGAGAGGCTACAGTAGAGATATGACTGCTGTGAGTTAGAGAGGCTACAGTAGAGATATGACTGCTGTGAGTTAGTTAGAGAGGCTACAGTAGAGATAGGACTGGTGTGAGTTAGAGAGGCTGCAGTAGAGATAGGACTGCTGTGAGTTAGTTAGAGAGGGTACAGTAGGCCTGAACGTAGAGATAGGACTGCTGTGAGTTAGTTAGAGAGGCTACAGTAGAGATAGGACTGCTGTGAGTTAGTTAGAGAGGCTACAGTAGGCCTGAACGTAGAGATAGGACTGCTGTGAGTTAGAGAGGCTACATTAGAGATAGGACTGCTGTGAGTTAGTTAGAGAGGCTACAGTAGAGATAGGACTGGTGTGAGTTAGAGAGGCTGCAGTAGGGCTGAACATAGAGATAGGACTGCTGTGAGTTAGAGAGGCTACAGTAGAGATAGGACTGCTGTGAGTTAGAGAGGCTACAGTAGAGATAGGACTGCTGGGAGTTAGTTAGAGAGGCTGCAGTAGAGATAGGACTGCTGTGAGTTAGTTAGAGAGGCTACAGTAGAGATAGGACTGGTGTGAGTTAGAGAGGCTACAGTAGAGATAGGACTGCTGTGAGTTAGAGAGGCTACAGTAGAGATAGGACTGCTGTGAGTTAGAGAGGCTACAGTAGAGATAGGACTGCTGGGAGTTAGTTAGAGAGGCTGCAGTAGAGATAGGACTGCTGTGAGTTAGTTAGAGAGGCTACAGTAGAGATAGGACTGCTGGGAGTTAGTTAGAGAGGCTGCAGTAGAGATAGGACTGCTGTGAGTTAGTTAGAGAGGCTACAGTAGGCCTGAACGTAGAGATAGGACTGCTGTGAGTTAGAGAGGCTACAGTAGAGATAGGACTGCTGTGAGTTAGTTAGAGAGGCTACAGTAGAGATAGGACTGGTGTGAGTTAGAGAGGCTACAGTAGAGATAGGACTGCTGTGAGTTAGTTAGAGAGGGTACAGTAGGCCTGAACGTAGAGATAGGACTGCTGTGAGTTAGTTAGAGAGGCTACAGTAGAGATAGGACTGCTGTGAGTTAGTTAGAGAGGCTACAGTAGGCCTGAACGTAGAGATAGGACTGCTGTGAGTTAGAGAGGCTACAGTAGGCCTGAACGTAGAGATAGGACTGCTGTGAGTTATGGAGGCTACAGTAGAGATAGGACTGCTGTGAGTTAGTTAGAGAGGCTACAGTAGGCCTGAACATAGAGATAGGACTGCTGTGAGTTAGTTAGAGAGGCTACAGTAGGCCTGAACGTAGAGATATGACTGCTGTTAGTTAGAGAGGCTGCAGTAGGCCTGAACGTAGAGATATGACTGCTGTTAGTTAGAGAGGCTGCAGTAGGCCTGAACGTAGAGATAGGGCAGGTAGATTGGACACAGTCCCCTTAAACCATCATGGCTGCATATGAGAGGCTACAGCAAGCAAAGATGTAGAGATAGAGTTGGTAGAATGGACAGTGTCTCATCTTTATAGGTGGGGTAGGGGGGTAGGCCTGAATGTAGAGATAGAGTTGGTAGAATGGACAGTCTCTTATAGGTGGGGTAGGGGGGTAGGCCTGAATGTAGAGATAGAGTTGGTAGAATGGACAGTGTCTCATCTGTATAGGTGGAGTAGGGGGGTAGGCCTGAATGTAGAGATAGATTTGGTAGAATTCATAGTCTCTCATCTTTATAGGTATGTGTGCCGGCTGTGGGGTAGGAGGTGAGAAAGGCAGGCCTGAATGTAGAGATAGGGCTGCTAGAATGGAATCAGTTGCCTAGACGTAGAGATAGGGCTGGTAGAATGAAAACAGTTGCCTAGACGTAGAGATAGAGCTGCTAGAATGGAAACAGTTGCCTAGAAATAGAGATAGAGCTGCTAGAATGGAAACAGTTACCTAAATGTAGAGATAGGGCTGCTAGAATGGACACAGTTTCCTTGACATAGCTATAGGGCTGCTAGAATGGATTCAGTTTCCTAGACATAGAGATAGAGCTGCTAGAATAGACAGTTGCCTAGACATAGAGATAGGCCTGCTAGAATGAAAACAGTTGTCTAGAGGTAGAGATAGGGCTGCTAGAATGGACAAAGTTGCCTAGACATAGAAATAGGGCTGCTAGAATGGATTCAGTTGCCTAGACATAGAAATAGGGCTGCTAGAATGGAATCAGTTGCCTAGGCATAGAAATGGGGCTGCTAGAATGGAATCAGTTGCCTAGACATAGAGACAGAGCTGCTAGAATAGACAGTTGCCTAGACGTAGAGATAGGCCTGCTAGAATGAAAACAGTTTGCAAATAAATTCATAAAAAATCCTACAATGTGATTTTCTGGATTTTTTTCCCTCATTTTGTATGTCATAGTTGAAGTGTACCTATGATGAAAATTACAGGCCTCTCTCATCTTTTTAAGGGAGATGAGAGAGGGAGAACTTGCACAATTGGTGACTGACTAAATACTTTTTTGCCCCACTGTATCTATGGTACTGACAGAGTCCCTGAGGAGAGGTTTATCTATAATTATATATCTATGGTACTGATAGAGTCCCTGAGGAGAGGTTTATCTATAATAATATATCTATGGTACTGATAGAGTTCCTGAGGAGAGGTTTATCTATAATAGTATCTCTATGGTACTGATATAGCTCTCTGAGGAAAGGTGTATCTATAATAGTATCTCTATGGTACTGATATAGCTCTCTGAGGAAAGGTGTATCTATAATAGTATCTCTATGGTACTGATAGAGTCCCTGAGGAGAGGTGTATCTATAATAGTATCTCTATGGTACTGATATAGCTCTCTGAGGAAAGGTGTATCTATAATAGTATCTCTATGGTACTGATATAGCTCTCTGAGGAAAGGTGTATCTATAATAGTATCTCTATGGTACTGATATAGCTCTCTGAGGAAAGGTGTATCTATAATAGTATCTCTATGGTACTGATAGAGTCCCTGAGGAGAGGTGTATCTATAATAGTGCCTCTATGGTACTGATAGAGTCCCTGATGAGAGGTGTATCTATAATAGTGCCTCTATGGTACTGATAGAGTCCCTGAGGAGAGGTGTATCTATAATAGTATCTCTATGGTACTGATAGAGCTCTCTGAGGAGAGGTTTGTCTATAATACTATCTCTATGGTACTGATGGAGTCCCTGGGGAGAGGTTTATCTATAATAATATATCTATGGTACTGATGGAGTCCCTGGGGAGAGGTTTATCTATAATAATATATCTATGGTACTGATGGAGTCCCTGGGGAGAGGTTTATCTATAATAATATATCTATGGTACTGATAGAGTCCCTGAGGAGAGGTGTATCTATAATAGTGCCTCTATGGTACTGATAGAGTCCCTGATGAGAGGTGTATCTATAATAGTGCCTCTATGGTACTGATAGAGCTCTCTGAGGAGAGGTGTATCTATAATAGTATCTCTATGGTACTGATAGAGTACCTGAGGAGAGGTTTATCTATAATAATATATCTATGGTACTGATAGAGTCCATGAGTAGAGGTTTATCTATAATATTTTATCTATGGTACTGATAGAGTCCCTGAGGAGAGGTGTATCTATAATAGTGCCTCTATGGTACTGATAGAGTCCCTGAGGAGAGGTGTATCTATAATAGTGTCTCTATGGTACTGATAGAGTCCCTGAGGAGAGGTGTATCTATAATAGTGTCTCTATGGTACTGATAGAGTCCCTGAGGAGAGGTGTATCTATAATAGTGCCTCTATGGTACTGACAGAGTCCCTGAGGAGAGGTTTATCTATAATAGTGTCTCTATGGTACTGATAGAGTCCCTGAGGAGAGGTGTAGCTATAATAGTGTCTCTATGGTACTGATAGAGCTCTCCGATGGTACTGCTACTTTTAACCAGTAGATGGCGCCATCCTCCTGAAAAACACCTTCAACATCTGTTGCGGTTGGATCAACTGTACTGTCTGTACTTCACTTAATGTCTGACCTGTGTTTGTCCGGCATGTGTGTTAGTCCAATGTCAACTACAGTGTTCCTCCTATAAATATCCACTGGTCTTATTTTCAATTTTGAATTGTGTGTGTGTGCCAAGTATCATAAAACGCATTGCTATGTGTTGGTACAACGTGGCAGGACTGTCTTATGTCACAGAGGACGTAGAGAGAAACGTAGACAATAACACACCATACGTAATACACAGAGAACCCTCACACTCCCGTTCACTCCCTTTCGCTGTCAAACTCTCTCACACATCCCCCCCACCCCCCACCCCACCCACACAACAGGAAGCCCCCCACCCCCCCACACACAGAACAGGAAGCTCCCCCCCCCCCCCCCCCACACACACAACAGGAAGCCCCCCCCCCCACACACAGAACAGGAAGCTCCCCCCCCCGCCCCACACACAACAGGAAGCCCCCCCCCCCACACACACAGAACAGGAAGCTCCCCCCCCCACCCAACACACAACAGGAAGCTCCCACTGCACTCTCTCATCTTTTTCTAAAATAAATATTTTGCCCCAACAGACTATCTAGGACATCCTTTTTTTTGGGTCACCGCGGTAAATTATAGGCAAAGAAAACTTGTGAAATATAATACACAGAGTTACCTTCTTTTATCATTTGCATATGCTCATGATCATAGCCTCCCTGCCGACTCAAACAACAACAACCAACCAACCAACAACAGAACTAATGTATGCGTCGTTATTATTCGTATTTAGAGTAATTTATGCGTAGTTAGTGAGGGGTTAGTATCAAAGGAACGTGGTGAGATGGGGAGAGAGAGAGAGAGAGAGAGAGAGAGAGAGAGAGAGAGAGAGAGAGAGAGAGAGAGAGAGACAGACAGACAGACAGATAGACAGAGAGAGACAGACAGACAGACAGACAGACAGACAGACAGACAGACAGACAGACAGACAGACAGACAGACAGACAGACAGAGAGAGATGGAGAAGGGGTGAGGGAGAGAGAGGTGGGGGGAAAAGAGAGAGAGAGAGAGAGAGAGGGGGGGGTGGGGGAGAGGGAGAGAAGGAGGGAGAGGGAGGTGGGGGAGAGAGAGAGAGAGAGAGAGGGAGAGAAGCTGTTGATAAGGATGTAAATAAAGTCCAATTATTCAGTGTTTTCTCACTGCCTGAACACACACACACACACACACACACACACACACACACACACACACACACTTGATCAACAATCCCACTTCAGTAGGAAAAACCATAAGTTTCCTTTGACAATGTACACTGTATTAGTGCAGTATATTTGACCCATCCTCATGTGTATGTGAGTGTGTTCTAATCTCGATGACTGTGATCATCAGTTCCGAGGGAGAATTCTGAACACGTTCCGATTCTAAACCTCTGAACACGTTCCGATTCTAAACCTCTGAACACGTTCCGATTCTAAACCTCTGAACACGTTCCGATTCTAAACCTCTGAACACGTTCCGATTCTAAACCTCTGAACACGTTCCGATTCTAAACCTCTAAACTGTCATCCTCTGTGACTCACCAACAACTGCTGTTCATGAAGTGGTATTGTGACTGCTGCCTGCAAAACCCCACAGATCACTAAACACATCACACACATATCACACGCCACAGAGTGTATTCCCGGCCCAGTACCACCCTGTTCCGTTGATCGCTCTTTATGTTGTTTCTGCTTGACAGAATGAAGAAGTGGAACAATTCCCAATTCTTCTTTTTACTGAGAGAACAATCATATCCATTTGGAGAGGTCTTTTGAATTGTGTGTGTGTGTGTGTGTGTGTGTGTTTGTGTGTGTGTGTGTGTGTGTGTGTGTGTTTGTGTGTGTGTGTGTGTGTGTGTGTGTGTGTTTGTGTGTGTGCGCATGTGTGTGCACGCACGTGTGTGTGTGTGTGTGTGTGTGTGTGTGTGTGTGTGTGTGTGTGTGTGTGTGTGTGTGTGTGTGTGTGTGTGTGTGTGTGTGTGTGTGTGTGTGTGTGTGTGTGCGTGCGTGCCCATAGTGACTATATAGGGAGCTGGTCTAAAGTAGTGTACTATATAGGGCCCTGGTCTAAAGTAGTGTACTATATAGGGCCCTGGTCTAAAGTAGTGTACTCTATAAGACTCAGCCTAAGACCTGGTCTAAAGTAGTGTACTATAAAGGGCCCTGGTCTAAAGTAGTGCACTATATAGGGCCCTGGTCTAAAGTTGTGTACTATATAGGGCTCTGGTCTAAAGCAGTGTACTATATAGGACTCAGCCTATGATGTGATAATAGCTGTAGTGATAGTGAGTGTATTGGAATCTTTCCATTTATCTTTGTTGTTTACTTGACTAGATAACTGCTGGCATGTTTACCTGCCTCCTGTGTGTGTGTGTGTGTGTGTGTGTGTGTGTGTGTGTGTGTGTGTGTGTGTGTGTGTGTGTGTGTGTGTGTGTGTGTGTGTGTGTGTGTGTGTGTGTGTGTACGTGTGTGTGTGTGTGTGTGTGTGTGTGTGTGTGTGTGTGTGTGTGTGTGTGTGTGTGTGTGTGTGTGTGTGTGTGTGTGTGTGTGTGTGTGTGTGTGTGTGTGTGTGTGCGATTGGGTGTGTTGTTATCTGTGTGATCTAACACTTCTGGGAAAATTGGAACACACCAAACAAACAACAACACAAGTTATCTGTTCAAAACGGAGATGTGTGGATAAACCATATTTTTGTCTCTATAACACAGAACAAACAGCAAAAACATATACATGATCAAATACAAATCTTAGAATCAACTATTAAAGACTACCAGAACCATCTGGATTCCCCAATTACATTGAATGAACAACAGGAGAAAATACAAACCCTCCAACCCAAAAAAGCCTGTGGTGTTGATGGTATCCTCAATGAAATGATCAAATATACAGACAACAAATTCCAACTGGCTATACATAAACTCTTTAACATCATCCTTAGCTCTGGCATCTTCCTCAATATTTGGAACCAAGGACTGATCACCCCAATTCACAAAAGCGGGGACAAATTTGACCCCAATAACTACCGTGGAATATGTGTCAACAGCAACCTTGGGAAAATCCTCTGCATTATCATTAACAGCAGACTTGTACATTTCCTCAGTGAAAACAATATACTGAGCAAATGTCTAATTGGCTTTTTACCAAAATATCGTACGACAGACCACATATTCACCCTGCACACCCTAGTTAACAAACAAACAAACCAAAACAA
>NC_143040.1:5702500-5715000 GCF_057628025.1 Oncorhynchus mykiss | reverse complement strand
ACACACACACACACACACACACACACACACTTCTAGCCAGACTGAAGGCAGATTCAGGGCCAGTATTTTCAGTGATTCTGAGAGTGTAAACCTCAGATTACATGTCAAACAAAACACCAGTTACATCTGATTACAACAACAACTGTAACTGGAATCAGTTACGTTACGAGCAAAAAATATTATAATCAGAAAAACAATGTTATTATTTATTGGATGATGTTTGTGGGAGAAACTCCATTATTATCCTGTTTGTTTACTCTGTGGCGTTGAAATCAGCCTTCCACAAAGCAGCAAGTTTAAGTTGGTTCCACTTGGGTGAGTCTGAGCACAAGTCAGAGACCACTATGATGTCAGAGACAACTTTGACGTCAGAGACCACTATGATGTCAGAGACCAGTTTGATGTCAGAGACCACTATGATGTCAGAGACCAGTTTGATGTCAGAGACCTCTATGATGTCAGAGACCTCTATGATGTCAGAGACTACTATGATGACAGAGACCGCTATGATGTCAGAGACCACTATGATATCAGACACCACTATGATGACACAACAAATGAGTTTCATGGATCCTTTTTGTCTTTAAGAGGAGAGTAAACCAAATGTAATCAGATTTGGGTAATCCAAAAGTCACGTTACAGATTACAATATTGGACACTTAACCAGTAACTCGTTTTATTTCACCCTTATTTAACTAGGCAAGTCAGTCAAGAACAAATTCTTATTTTACAATGATGGCCTACCCCGGCCAAACCCTACCCTAACCCGGACGACGCTGGTTCAAACACTTCCCTAACCCGGACGATGCTGGGCAAACCCCCCCCCAACCTGGACGATGCTGGGCAAAACGCCCCCAACCTGGACGATGCTGGGCAAAACCCCCCCCAACCTGGACGGTGCTGGGCAAACCCCCCCCAACCTGGACGATGCTGGGCAAACCCCCCCTAACCTGGACGATGCTGGGCAAAACCCCCCTAACCTGGACGATGCTGGGCAAAACCCACCTAACCTGGACGATGCTGGGCAAAACCCCCCCTTACCTGGACGATGCTGGGCAAAACCCCCCTAACCTGGACGATGCTGGGCAAAACCCCCCTAACCTGGACGATGCTGGGCAAAAATCCCCCCTAACCTGGACGATGCTGGGCAAAACCCCCCTAACCTGGACGATGCTGGGCAAAACCCCCCTAACCTGGACGGTGCTGGGCAAAACACACCTAACCTGGACAATGCTGGGCAAAAAAAACCCTAGCCCGGTCAATTGTGTGCCACCCTATGTAAACGATTCCATTTAGAAAGTAACCTACAGAACCCAACCCTGCCATCCAGGCTGTGATAAGTAAATACTCTCTCAGTGTTTAGCCTTCAGAGTAATTAACAGTTCTCTCTCTCTCTCTCTCTCTCCCAACCTCCCTCCCTCCCTCCCTCCCTCCCTCTCCCTCTTTCTCTCTCTCTCTCTCTCTCTCTCTCTCTCAATCCCTCTCCCACTGCCTCTCGCTTCTTCCGTCTCACACTCTCTCTCCATCTCAGAATAATTATCAGTTCCCAAGATGTGACTCTTCTCAAAGTAGGTGAGAGCAGCTCCATCAGACCCAAACTTTATCTCTCACTCACTTTCTACACCTCTCTCTTGCTCTCTCTCTCTCCTCTCTCTGTCTCTCTCTCTCTTGCGCTCTCTCTCTCCTCTCTCTCTGTCTCTCTCTCTCTCATGCTCTCTCTCTCCTCTCTCTCTCTCTGTCTCTCTCTCTCTCTTGCTCTCTCTCTCCTCTATCTCTCTCTGTCTCTCTCTCTCTCTCTCTTGCTCTCTCTCTCTCCTCTCTCTGTCTCTCTCTCTCTCTTGCTCTCTCTCTCTCCTCGCTCTCTGTCTCTCTCTCTCCTCTCTCTCTCTCTGTCTCTCTCTCTTGCTCTCTCTCTCTCCTCTCTCTCTCTCTGTCTCTCTCTCTCCCTCTCTTGCTCTCTCTCCTCTCTCTGTCTCTCTCTCTCTCTTGCTCTCTCTCTTCTCTCTCTCTCTCTGTCTCTCTCTCTCTCTCTCTCTCCTCTCTCTGTCTCTCTCTCTCTCTTGCTCTCTCTCTCTCCTCTCTCTGTCTCTCTCTCTTGCTCTCTGTCTCTCTCTCTCTCTCTCTCTCTCTCTCTCTCTCTCTATTGCTCTCTCTCTCCTCTCTCTCGCTCTCTCTGTCTCTCTCTCTCTTGCTCTCTCTCTCTCCTCTCTCTGTGTCTCTGTCTCTGTATCTGTCTCTGTCTCTGTCTCTCTCTCTCTCTCTCTCTCTCTCTCTCCCTATTCCTCTTCTCAGTAAATGTAGGTGAGATCAACTCTGTCAACTAGTCCTCAGTCTGGGGAGGCCTGTCCTCAAAGCCTCGTCAGAATTACTGCTACAGCACATATCCAACCGAGACAACAGTCAATCATCTATTTTCTTTCCTCCCTTCCCTTGCCAACCCTTCCCTCTCCTCTCATCCCTCCTCCTCTCTACTCTCCTCCTTTCCTCCCCTCTCCTCTCGTCCCTCCTCCTCTCTACTCTCCTCTCTACTATCCTCCTTTCCTCCCCTCTCCTCTCGTCCCTTCTCCTCTCTACTCTCCTCTACTATCCTCCTTTCCTCCCCTCTCCTCTCGTCCCTTCTCCTCTCTATTCTCCTCTACTATCCTCCTTTCCTCCCCTCTCCTCTCATCCCTTCTCCTCTCTACTCTCCTCTCGTCCCTCCTCCTCTCTACTCTCCTCTCTTCTCTCCCTCTGCTTTTCCTGTCCTCACTTCTCCTCGCTTCCTCATCCTTTCCATCTCCTCTCCTCTCTGACACTCCACAGACAGAGTGAGTGATACCGTTCCATCTCCTCTCCTCCATACATTATATAGACTTACTACATGTGCTTCTCAAATGGATCCCTGCATGGTACACTCTGGCCCAGGGTTTGGCCCAAACAGCAAGCAATGCAGGTGGCTAGGAAAAACTCCATAGGAAAGCCAAAACCTAGGAAGAAACCTAGAGAGGAACCAGGCTATGAGGGGGTGGCCAGTCCTCTTCTGGCTGTGTCGGGTGGAGATTATAACAAAACATGGCCAAGATGTTCAAATGTTCATAAATGACCAGCAGGGTCAAATAATAATAATCACAGTAGATGTAGAGGGTGCAACAAGTCAGCACCTCAGGAGTAAATGTCAGTTGGCTTTTCATAGCCGATCATTAAGAGTATGTCTACCCCTCTGCTGTCTCTAGGGAGTTGAAAACAGCAGGTTTGGGACAGGTAGCAGGTCCGGTGAACAGGTCAGGGTTCCATAGCCGCAGGCAGAACAGTTGAAACTGGAGCACCAGCACGGCCAGCTGGACTGGGGACAGTAAGGAGTCATCATGCCAGGTGGTCCTGAGGTATGGTCCTAGGGCTCAGGTCCTCTGAGAGAGAGAAAGAAAGAAAGAAAGAAAGAAAGAAAGAAAGAAAGAAAGAAAGAAAGAAAGAAAGAAAGAAAGAAAGAAAGAAAGTATTAGAGAGAATTAGAGAGAGCATACTTAAATTCACACAGGACACCGGATAAGACAGGAGAAGTACTCCAGATATAACAGAGTAACCCTAGCCCCCCAACACATAAACTACTGCAGCATAAATACTGGAGGCTGAGACAGGAGGGGTCAGGAGACACTGTGGCCCCATCCGATGATACCCCCGGACAGGGCCAAACAGGCAGGATTTAACCCCACCCACTTTGCCAATGCACAGCCCCCACACCACTAGAGGGATATCTAGAGGGATATCTTCAACCACCAACTTACCATCCTGAGACAAGGCCGAGTATAGCCCACAAAGATCTCCGCCATGGCACAACCCAAGGGGGGGACGCCAACCCAGACAGGAAGATCACGACAGTGACTCAACCCACTCAAGTGACGCACCCCTCCTAGGGACGGCATTGAAGAGCACCAGTAAGCCAGTGACTCAGCCCCTGTAATACTGTAATAGGGTTAGAGGCAGAGAATCCCAGTGGAGAGAGGGGAACCGGCCAGCGAGAGACAGCAAGGGCGGTTCGTTGCTCCAGAGCCTTTCCGTTCACCTTCACACTCCTGGGCCAGACTACACTCAATCATATGACCCACTGAAGAGATGAGTCTTCAGTAAAGACTTAAAGGTTGAGACCGAGTTTGCGTCTCTGACATGGGTAGGCAGACCGTTCCATAAAAATGGAGCTCTATAGGAGAAAGCCCTGCCTCCAGCTGTTTGCTTAGAAATTCTAGGGACAAGTAGGAGGCCTGCGTCTTGTGACCGTAGCGTACCATCAAGATTAATTGTCAGATTCAACAGAAGATCTCTTTGTTTCTTAGGACCTAGAACATCTCTGAACAAGCATCTCATCTCTGAACAAGCATCTCCGAGTTTAAAAGTAGAAAGTTTGCAACCATCCACTTCCTTATGTCTGAAACACAGGCTTCTAGCGAGGGCAATTTTGGGGCTTCACCATGTTTCATTGAAATGTACAGCTGTGTGTCATCCGCATAGCAGTGAAAGTTAACATTATGTTTTCGAATTACATCCACAAGAGGTAAAATATATAGTGAAAACAATAGTGGTCCTAAAACGGAACCTTGAGGAACACCGACATTTACAGTTGATTTGTCAGAGGACAAACCATTCACAGAGACAAACTGATATCGTTCCGACAGATAAGATCTAAACCAGGCCAGAACTTGTCCGTGTAGACCAATTTGGGTTTCTAATCTCTTCCAAAGAATGTGGTGATCGATGGTATCAAAAGCAGCAATAAGGTATAGGAGCACGAGGACAGATGCAGAGCCTCGGTCTGATGCCATTAAAAGGTAATTTACCACCTTCACAAGTGCCGTCTCAGTGCTATGATGGGGTCTAAAAGCAGACTGAAGCATTGCATATACATTGTTTGTCTTCAGGAAGGCAGTGAGTTGCTGCGCAACAGCCCTTTCTAAAAAGTTTGAGAGGAATGAAAGATTCGATATAGGCCAATAGTTTTTAATATTTTCTGGGTCAAGGTTTGGCTTTTTCAAGAGAGGCTTTATTACTGCCACTTTTAGTGAGTTTGGTACACATCCGGTGGATAGAGAGCCGTTTATTATGTTCAACATAGGAGGGCCAAGCACAGGAAGCAGCTCTTTCAGTAGTTTAGTTGGAATAGGGTCCAGTATGCAGCTTGAAGGTTTAGAGGCCATGATTATTTTCATCATTGTGTCAAGCGATGTAGTACTAAAACACTTGAGTGTCTCTCTTGATCCTAGGTCCTGGCAGAGTTGTGCAGACTCAGGACAACTGAACTCTGGAGGAATACGCAGATTTAAAGAGGAGTACGTAATTTGCTTTCTAAAGATCATGATCTTTTCCTCAAAGAAATTCATGAATTAATTACTGCTGAAGTGAAAGCCATCCTCTCTTGGCTGCATTTTAGTTAGCTTTGCGACAGTATCAAAAATACATTTCAGGTTGTTCTTATTTTCCTAAATTGGAAAAATAGGACAATCGAGAAGCTGTCTTTCCAAGCTAGTCGGTAGACTTCCAGTTTGGTGTGGCGCCATTTCCGTTCCAATTTTCTGGAAGCTTGCTTCAGAGCTCAGGTATTTTCTGTATACCAGGGAGCTAGTTGCTTATGAAAAATGTTTTTAGTTTTTAGGGGTACCACTGCATCTAGGGTATTGCGCAAGGTTAAATTGAGTTCTTCAGTTAGGTGGTTAATTTTGATTTTTGTTCTCTGACATCCTTGGGTAGACAGAGGGAGTCTGGAAGGGCATCAAGGAATCTTTGGGTCGTCTGAGAATTTATAGCACGACTTTTGATGCTCCTTGGTTGGGGTCTGAGCAGATTATTTGATTGCGATTGCAAATGTAATAAAATGGTGGTCCGATAGTCCAGGATTATGAGGAAAAACATTAAGATCCACAACATTTATTCCATGGGACAAAACTAGGTCCAGAGTATGACTGTGACAGTGAGTAGGTCCACATAGTGATTAGAGCTCCATTTAGGACACACTAAATAGTGATTAGAGTTCCATTTAGGGCACAATACATAGGGATTAGAGTTCCATTTAGGACACAATACATAGGGATTAGAGTTCAATTTATGACACACTACATAGGGATTAGAGTTCAATTTAGGACACAATACATAGGGATTAGAGTTTAATTTAGGACACAATACATAGTGATTAGACACAAATTAGGCCTGGTGATTTGATCTCATCCCCTACCTGAATATTGGACACAAGGCAGGCCTGGTGATTTGATCTAATCCCCTACCTGAATATTAGACACAAGGCAGGCCTGGTGATTTGATCTCATCCCCTACCTGAATATTAGACACAAGGCAGGCCTGGTGATTTGATCTCATCCCCTACCTGAATATTAGACACAAGGCAGGCCTGGTGATTTGATCTCATCCCCTACCTGAATATTAGACACAAGGCAGGCCTGGTGATTTGATCTAATCCCCTACCTGAATATTAGACACAAGGCAGGACTGGTGATTTGATCTAATCCCCTACCTGAATATTAGACACAAGGCAGGCCTGATGATTTGATCTAATCCCCTACCTGAATATTGGACACAAGGCAGGCCTGGTGATTTGATCTAATCCCCTACCTGAATATTAGACACAAGGCAGGACTGGTGATTTGATCTAATCCCCTACCTGAATATTAGACACAAGGCAGGCCTGATGATTTGATCTAATCCCCTACCTGAATATTGGACACAAGGCAGGCCTGGTGATTTGATCTAATCCCCTACCTGAATATTAGACACAAGGCAGGCCTGGTGATTTGATCTAATCCCCTACCTGAATATTAGACACAAGGCAGGCCTGGTGATTTGATCTCATCCCCTACCTGAATATTAGACACAAGGCAGGCCTGGTGATTTGATCTAATCCCCTACCTGAATATTAGACACAAGGCAGGACTGGTGATTTGATCTAATCCCCTACCTGAATATTAGACACAAGGCAGGTCTGATGATTTGATCTAATCCCCTACCTGAATATTAGACACAAGGCAGGCCTGATGATTTGATCTAATCCCCTACCTGAATATTAGACACAAGGCAGGCCTGGTGATTTGATCTCATCCCCTACCTGAATATTAGACACAAGGCAGGCCTGGTGATTTGATCTCATCCCCTACCTGAATATTAGACACAAGGCAGGCCTGGTGATTTGATCTAATCCCCTACCTGAATATTAGACACAAGGCAGGACTGGTGATTTGATCTAATCCCCTACCTGAATATTAGACACAAGGCAGGTCTGATGATTTGATCTAATCCCCTACCTGAATATTAGACACAAGGCAGGCCTGGTGATTTGATCTCATCCCCTACCTGAATATTAGACACAAGGCAGGTCTGGTGATTTGATCTCATCCCCTACCTGAATATTAGACACAAGGCAGGCCTGGTGATTTGATCTAATCCCCTACCTGAATATTAGACACAAGGCAGGTCTGATGATTTGATCTAATCCCCTACCTGAATATTAGACACAAGGCAGGTCTGATGATTTGATCTAATCCCCTACCTGAATATTGGACACAAGGCAGGTCTGGTGATTTGATCTCATCCCCTACCTGAATATTAGACACAAGGCAGGCCTGGTGATTTGATCTCATCCCCTACCTGAATATTAGACACAAGGCAGGCCTGGTGATTTGATCTAATCCCCTACCTGAATATTAGACACAAGGCAGGCCTGGTGATTTGATCTAATCCCCTACCTGAATATTAGACACAAGGCAGGCCTGGTGATTTGATCTAATCCCCTACCTGAATATTAGACACAAGGCAGGCCTGGTGATTTGATCTCATCCCCTACCTGAATATTCGACACAAGGCAGGCCTGGTGATTTGATCTAATCCCCTACCTGAATATTAGACACAAGGCAGGCCTGGTGATTTGATCTCATCCCCTACCTGAATATTAGACACAAGGCAGGCCTGGTGATTTGATCTCATCCCCTACCTGAATATTCGACACAAGGCAGGCCTGGTGATTTGATCTAATCCCCTACCTGAATATTAGACACAAGGCAGGTCTGGTGATTTGATCTAATCCCCTACCTGAATATTAGACACAAGGCAGGCCTGGTGATTTGATCTCATCCCCTACCTGAATATTCGACACAAGGCAGGCCTGGTGATTTGATCTAATCCCCTACCTGAATATTAGACACAAGGCAGGTCTGGTGATTTGATCTAATCCCCTACCTGAATATTAGACACAAGGCAGGTCTGGTGATTTGATCTAATCCCCTACCTGAATATTAGACACAAGGCAGGCCTGGTGATTTGATCTCATCCCCTACCTGAATATTAGACACAAGGCAGGCCTGGTGATTTGATCTAATCCCCTACCTGAATATTAGACACAAGGCAGGTCTGATGATTTGATCTAATCCCCTACCTGAATATTCGACACAAGGCAGGCCTGGTGATTTGATCTAATCCCCTACCTGAATATTAGACACAAGGCAGGTCTGGTGATTTGATCTAATCCCCTACCTGAATATTAGACACAAGGCAGGCCTGGTGATTTGATCTAATCCCCTACCTGAATATTAGACACAAGGCAGGTCTGGTGATTTGATCTAATCCCCTACCTGAATATTAGACACAAGGCAGGCCTGGTGATTTGATCTCATCCCCTACCTGAATATTCGACACAAGGCAGGCCTGGTGATTTGATCTAATCCCCTACCTGAATATTAGACACAAGGCAGGTCTGGTGATTTGATCTAATCCCCTACCTGAATATTAGACACAAGGCAGGTCTGGTGATTTGATCTAATCCCCTACCTGAATATTAGACACAAGGCAGGCCTGGTGATTTGATCTCATCCCCTACCTGAATATTAGACACAAGGCAGGACTGATGATTTGATCTAATCCCCTACCTGAATATTAGACACAAGGCAGGACTGATGATTTGATCTAATCCCCTACCTGAATATTGGACACAAGGCAGGCCTGGTGATTTGATCTAATCCCCTACCTGAATATTAGACACAAGGCAGGCCTGGTGATTTGATCTCATCCCCTACCTGAATATTAGACACAAGGCAGGCCTGGTGATTTGATCTAATCCCCTACCTGAATATTAGACACAAGGCAGGACTGATGATTTGATCTAATCCCCTACCTGAATATTAGACACAAGGCAGGACTGATGATTTGATCTAATCCCCTACCTGAATATTGGACACAAGGCAGGCCTGGTGATTTGATCTCATCCCCTACCTGAATATTAGACACAAGGCAGCTCTGGTGATTTGATCTAATCCCCTACCTGAATATTGGACACAAGGCAGGCCTGGTGATTTGATCTAATCCCCTACCTGAATATTAGACACAAGGCAGGCCTGGTGATTTGATCTCATCCCCTACCTGAATATTAGACACAAGGCAGGTCTGATGATTTGATCTAATCCCCTACCTGAATATTAGACACAAGGCAGGTCTGATGATTTGATCTCATCCCCTACCTGAATATTAGACACAAGGCAGGTCTGATGATTTGATCTAATCCCCTACCTGAATATTAGACACAAGGCAGGTCTGATGATTTGATCTCATCCCCTACCTGAATATTAGACACAAGGCAGGTCTGATGATTTGATCTAATCCCCTACCTGAATATTAGACACAAGGCAGGTCTGGTGATTTGATCTCATCCCCTACCTGAATATTAGACACAAGGCAGGTCTGATGATTTGATCTAATCCCCTACCTGAATATTAGACACAAGGCAGGCCTGGTGATTTGATCTAATCCCCTACCTGAATATTAGACACAAGGCAGGTCTGGTGATTTGATCTCATCCCCTACCTGAATATTAGACACAAGGCAGGTCTGGTGATTTGATCTAATCCCCTACCTGAATATTAGACACAAGGCAGGTCTGGTGATTTGATCTAATCCCCTACCTGAATATTAGACACAAGGCAGGCCTGGTGATTTGATCTCATCCCCTACCTGAATATTAGACACAAGGCAGGCCTGGTGATTTGATCTAATCCCCTACCTGAATATTAGACACAAGGCAGGCCTGGTGATTTGATCTCATCCCCTACCTGAATATTAGACACAAGGCAGGCCTGGTGATTTGATCTAATCCCCTACCTGAATATTAGACACAAGGCAGGCCTGGTGATTTGATCTAATCCCCTACCTGAATATTGGACACAAGGCAGGCCTGATGATTTGATCTAATCCCCTACCTGAATATTAGACACAAGGCAGGCCTGGTGATTTGATCTCATCCCCTACCTGAATATTAGACACAAGGCAGGTCTGGTGATTTGATCTCATCCCCTACCTGAATATTAGACACAAGGCAGGTCTGGTGATTTGATCTCATCCCCTACCTGAATATTAGACACAAGGCAGGTCTGGTGATTTGATCTAATCCCCTACCTGAATATTGGACACAAGGCAGGTCTGGTGATTTGATCTCATCCCCTACCTGAATATTAGACACAAGGCAGGTCTGGTGATTTGATCTCATCCCCTACCTGAATATTAGACACAAGGCAGGTCTGGTGATTTGATCTAATCCCCTACCTGAATATTAGACACAAGGCAGGTCTGGTGATTTGATCTAATCCCCTACCTGAATATTAGACACAAGGCAGGTCTGGTGATTTGATCTAATCCCCTACCTGAATATTAGACACAAGGCAGGCCTGGTGATTTGATCTAATCCCCTACCTGAATATTAGACACAAGGCAGGACTGATGATTTGATCTAATCCCCTACCTGAATATTAGACACAAGGCAGGACTGATGATTTGATCTAATCCCCTACCTGAATATTAGACACAAGGCAGGTCTGGTGATTTGATCTAATCCCCTACCTGAATATTAGACACAAGGCAGGACTGATGATTTGATCTAATCCCCTACCTGAATATTAGACACAAGGCAGGACTGATGATTTGATCTAATCCCCTACCTGAATATTAGACACAAGGCAGGCCTGGTGATTTGATCTAATCCCCTACCTGAATATTAGACACAAGGCAGGCCTGGTGATTTGATCTAATCCCCTACCTGAATATTAGACACAAGGCAGGTCTGGTGATTTGATCTAATCCCCTACCTGAATATTAGACACAAGGCAGGCCTGGTGATTTGATCTCATCCCCTACCTGAATATTAGACACAAGGCAGGTCTGGTGATTTGATCTAATCCCCTACCTGAATATTAGACACAAGGCAGGTCTGGTGATTTGATCTAATCCCCTACCTGAATATTGGACACAAGGCAGGTCTGGTGATTTGATCTCATCCCCTACCTGAATATTAGACACAAGGCAGGCCTGATGATTTGATCTAATCCCCTACCTGAATATTAGACACAAGGCAGGCCTGGTGATTTGATCTAATCCCCTACCTGAATATTAGACACAAGGCAGGCCTGGTGATTTGATCTAATCCCCTACCTGAATATTAGACACAAGGCAGGCCTGGTGATTTGATCTAATCCCCTACCTGAATATTAGACACAAGGCAGGTCTGGTGATTTGATCTAATCCCCTACCTGAATATTAGACACAAGGCAGGTCTGGTGATTTGATCTAATCCCCTACCTGAATATTGGACACAAGGCAGGACTGATGATTTGATCTCATCCCCTACCTGAATATTAGACACAAGGCAGGCCTGGTGATTTGATCTAATCCCCTACCTGAATATTAAACACAAGGCAGGTCTGGTGATTTGATCTAATCCCCTACCTGAATATTAGACACAAGGCAGGTCTGGTGATTTGATCTAATCCCCTACCTGAATATTAGACACAAGGCAGGTCTGATGATTTGATCTAATCCCCTACCTGAATATTAGACACAAGGCAGGCCTGGTGATTTGATCTAATCCCCTACCTGAATATTAGACACAAGGCAGGCCTGGTGATTTGATCTAATCCCCTACCTGAATATTAGACACAAGGCAGGTCTGGTGATTTGATCTAATCCCCTACCTGAATATTAGACACAAGGCAGGCCTGGTGATTTGATCTCATCCCCTACCTGAATATTAGACACAAGGCAGGCCTGGTGATTTGATCTCATCCCCTACCTGAATATTAGACACAAGGCAGGCCTGGTGATTTGATCTAATCCCCTACCTGAATATTAGACACAAGGCAGGCCTGGTGATTTGATCTAATCCCCTACCTGAATATTAGACACAAGGCAGGCCTGGTGATTTGATCTAATCCCCTACCTGAATATTAGACACAAGGCAGGTCTGGTGATTTGATCTCATCCCCTACCTGAATATTAGACACAAGGCAGGTCTGGTGATTTGATCTCATCCCCTACCTGAATATTAGACACAAGGCAGGCCTGGTGATTTGATCTCATCCCCTACCTGAATATTAGACACAAGGCAGGCCTGGTGATTTGATCTCATCCCCTACCTGAATATTAGACACAAGGCAGGCCTGGTGATTTGATCTAATCCCCTACCTGAATATTAGACACAAGGCAGGTCTGGTGAT
>NC_143040.1:5662500-5697500 GCF_057628025.1 Oncorhynchus mykiss | reverse complement strand
ACCCCCCAACACACACATCCCCCCGACCCCATCCACCCCCAACACACACATCCCCCCGACCCCATCCACCCCCCAACACACACATCCCTGACCCCATCCACCCCCCAAGGCTATGCTCACTGAGTCTGTACATAGTCTAAGCTTTCCTTAAGTTTGGGTCAGTCACAGTGGTCAGGTATTCTGCCACTGTGTTCTCTCTGTTTAGGGTCAGTCACAGTGGTCAGGTATTCTGCCACTGTGTTCTCTCTGTTCAGGGTCAGTCACAGTGGTCAGGTATTCTGCCGCTGTGTACTCTCTGTTTAGGGCCAGTCACAGTGGTCAGGTATTCTGCCACTGTGTACTCTCTGTTTAGGGTCAGTCACAGTGGTCAGGTATTCTGCCGCTGTGTACTCTCTGTTTAGGGTCAGTCACAGTGGTCAGGTATTCTGCCACTGTGTACTCTCTGTTTAGGGCCAGTCACAGTGGTCAGGTATTCTGCCACTGTGTACTCTCTGTTTAGGGTCAGTCACAGTGGTCAGGTATTCTGCCACTGTGTACTCTCTGTTTAGGGTCAGTCACAGTGGTCAGGTATTCTGCCACTGTGTACTCTCTGTTTAGGGCCAGTCACAGTGGTCAGGTATTCTGCCGCTGTGTACTCTCTGTTTAGGGTCAGTCACAGTGGTCAGGTATTCTGCCACTGTGAACTCTCTGTTTAGGGCCAAATAACATTCTAGTTTGCTCTGTTTTTTTGTTAATTATTTTCCAATATGTCAAGTAATTATCTTCTTGTTTTCTCATGATTTGCTTGGGTTAAATTGTGCTGCTGTCCTGGGGCTCTGTGGGGTCCGTTTGTGTTTGTGAACAGAGCCCCAGGACCAGCTTGTTTAGGGGACTCTTCTCCAGGTTCATCTCTCTGTAGGGTGTGTTTGTGTTTGTGAACAGAGCCCCAGGACCAGCTTGCTTAGGGGACTCTTCTCCAGGTTCATCTCTCTGTAGGTGATGGCTTTGTTATAAGGAAGGTTTGGGAATCGCTTCCTTTTAGGTGGTTGTAGAATTTAACGGCTCTTTTCTGGATGTTGATAATTAGTGGGTATCGGCCTAATTCTGCTCTGCATTAATTATTTGGTGTTTTACATTGTACACGGAGGATATTCTTGCAGAATTTTACATGCAGAGTCTCAATTTGGTGTTTGTCCCATTTTGTGAATTCTTGTTTGGTGAGTGGACCCCAGATCTCACAACCATAAAGGACAATGGGTTCTATAACTGATTCAAGTCGGTTTTTTTTTGCAAGATCCTAATTGGTATGTCAAATTTTATGTTCCTTTTGATGGCATAGAAGGCCCTCCTCTCTTCCCTCGTTCTCTCTGTAAGGAGGACTGGTGAGAGACACAGTTCTCCTCTCTCCCCTCGTTCTCTCTGTCAGGAAGACTGGAGAGAGACACAGTTCTCCTCTCTCCTCTCTCCCCTCGTTCTCCCTGTCAGGAGGACTGGAGAGAGACACAGTTCTCCTCTCTCCCCTCATTCTCTCTATCTCCCCTTGTCTCTCCAATCCGCCTATTCCCTATATAGTATACTAGTTTTGACCAGGACCCTATTCCCTATATAGTATACCAGTTTTGACTAGGGCCCTATTCCCTATATAGTATACCAGTTTTGACCAGGGCCCTATTCCCTACAGAGTATACTAGTTTTGACCAGGGCCCTATACCCTGTATAATATACTAGTTTTGACCAGGGCCCTATTCCCTACATAGTATACTAGTTTTGACCAGGGCCCTATTCCCTACATAGTATACCCATTTTGACCAGGGCCCTATTCCCTACATAGTATACCAGTTTTGACCAGGGCCCTATTCCCTACATAGTATACTAGTTTTGACCAGGGCCCTATTCCCTACATAGTATACCCGTTTTGACCAGGGCCCTATTCCCTATATAGTATACTAGTTTTGACCAGGGCCCTATTCCCTATATAGTATACCCGTTTTGACCAGGGCCCTATTCCCTACATAGTATACCCGTTTTGACCAGGGCCCTATTCCCTACATAGTATACCAGTTTTGACCAGGGCCCTATTCCCTATATAGTATACTAGTTTTGACCAGGGCCCTATTCCCTACATAGTATACCAGTTTTGACCAGGGCTCTATTCCCTATATAGTATACCACCCATTCCCTATATAGTATACTAGTTTTGACCAGGGCCCTATTCCCTATATAGTATACCAGTTTTGACCAGGGCCCTATTCCCTATATAGTATACCAGTTTTGACCAGGGCCCTATTCCCTACATAGTATACCAGTTTTGACCAGGGCCCTATTCCCTACATAGTATACCAGTTTTGACCAGGGCCCTATTCCCTACATAGTATACCAGTTTTGACCAGGGCCCTATTCCCTACATAGTATACCAGTTTTGACCAGGGCCCTATTCCCTACATAGTATACCAGTTTTGACCAGGGCCCTATTCCCTATATAGTATACCAGTTTTGACCAGGGCCCTATTCCCTACATAGTATACCAGTTTTGACCAGGGCCCTATTCCCTATATAGTATACCCGTTTTGACCAGGGCCCTATTCCCTATATAGTATACCAGTTTTGACCAGGGCCCTATTCCCTACATAGTATACCAGTTTTGACCAGGGCCCTATTCCCTATATAGTATACCAGTTTTGACCAGGGCCCTATTCCCTATATAGTATACCAGTTTTGACCAGGGCCCTATTCCCTATATAGTATACCAGTTTTGACCAGGGCCCTATTCCCTACATAGTATACCAGTTTTGACCAGGGCCCTATTCCCTATATAGTATACCACCCATTCCCTATATAGTATACTAGTTTAGACCAGGGCCCTATTCCCTATATAGTATACCACCTATTCCCTACATAGTATACCAGTTTTGACCAGGGCCCCATTCCCTATATAGTATACCACCTATTCCCTACATAGTATACCAGTTTTGACCAGGGCCCTATTCCCTACATAGTATGCCAGTTTTGACCAGGGCCCTATTCCCTACATAGTATACCAGTTCTGACCAGGGCCCTATTCCCTATATAGTATACCACCTATTCCCTACATAGTATACCAGTTTTGACCAGGGCCCTATTCCCTACATAGTATACCAGTTTTGACCAGGGCCCTATTCCCTATATAGTATACCACCTATTCCCTACATAGTATACCAGTTTTGACCAGGGCCCTATTCCCTACATAGTATACCAGTTTTGACCAGGGCCCTATTCCCTATATAGTATACCACCTATTCCCTACATAATATACCAGTTTTGACCAGGGCCCTATTCCCTACATAGTATACCAGTTTTGACCAGGGCCCTATTCCCTATATAGTATACCACCCATTCCCTATATAGTATACTAGTTTAGACCAGGGCCCTATTCCCTATATAGTATACCAGTTTTGACCAGGGCCCTATTCCCTACATAGTATACCAGTTTTGACCAGGGCCCTATTCCCTATATAGTATACCAGTTTTGACCAGGGCCCTATTCCCTATATAGTATACCAGTTTTGACCAGGGCCCTATTCCCTACATAGTATACCAGTTTTGACCAGGGCCCTATTCCCTACATAGTATACCAGTTTTGACCAGGGCCCTATTCCCTATATAGTATACCACCCATTCCCTATATAGTATACTAGTTTAGACCAGGGCCCTATTCCCTATATAGTATACCACCTATTCCCTACATAGTATACCAGTTTTGACCAGGGCCCTATTCCCTATATAGTATACCACCTATTCCCTACATAGTATACCAGTTTTGACCAGGGCCCTATTCCCTACATAGTATGCCAGTTTTGACCAGGGCCCTATTCCCTACATAGTATACCAGTTCTGACCAGGGCCCTATTCCCTATATAGTATACCACCTATTCCCTACATAGTATACCAGTTTTGACCAGGGCCCTATTCCCTACATAGTATACCAGTTTTGACCAGGGCCCTATTCCCTATATAGTATACCACCTATTCCCTACATAGTATACCCATTTTGACCAGGGCCCTATTCCCTACATAGTATACCAGTTTTGACCAGGGCCCTATTCCCTACATAGTATACTAGTTTTGACCAGGGCCCTATTCCCTACATAGTATACCCGTTTTGACCAGGGCCCTATTCCCTACATAGTATACCCGTTTTGACCAGGGCCCTATTCCCTACATAGTATACCAGTTTTGACCAGGGCCCTATTCCCTATATAGTATACTAGTTTTGACCAGGGCCCTATTCCCTACATAGTATACCAGTTTTGACCAGGGCTCTATTCCCTATATAGTATACCACCCATTCCCTATATAGTATACTAGTTTTGACCAGGGCCCTATTCCCTATATAGTATACCAGTTTTGACCAGGGCCCTATTCCCTATATAGTATACCAGTTTTGACCAGGGCCCTATTCCCTACATAGTATACCAGTTTTGACCAGGGCCCTATTCCCTACATAGTATACCAGTTTTGACCAGGGCCCTATTCCCTACATAGTATACCAGTTTTGACCAGGGCCCTATTCCCTACATAGTATACCAGTTTTGACCAGGGCCCTATTCCCTACATAGTATACCAGTTTTGACCAGGGCCCTATTCCCTATATAGTATACCAGTTTTGACCAGGGCCCTATTCCCTACATAGTATACCAGTTTTGACCAGGGCCCTATTCCCTATATAGTATACCTGTTTTGACCAGGGCCCTATTCTCTATATAGTATACCAGTTTTGACCAGGGCCCTATTCCCTACATAGTATACCAGTTTTGACCAGGGCCCTATTCCCTATATAGTATACCAGTTTTGACCAGGGCCCTATTCCCTATATAGTATACCAGTTTTGACCAGGGCCCTATTCCCTACATAGTATACCAGTTTTGACCAGGGCCCTATTCCCTACATAGTATACCAGTTTTGACCAGGGCCCTATTCCCTATATAGTATACCACCCATTCCCTATATAGTATACTAGTTTAGACCAGGGCCCTATTCCCTATATAGTATACCACCTATTCCCTACATAGTATACCAGTTTTGACCAGGGCCCTATTCCCTATATAGTATACCACCTATTCCCTACATAGTATACCAGTTTTGACCAGGGCCCTATTCCCTACATAGTATGCCAGTTTTGACCAGGGCCCTATTCCCTACATAGTATACCAGTTCTGACCAGGGCCCTATTCCCTATATAGTATACCACCTATTCCCTACATAGTATACCAGTTTTGACCAGGGCCCTATTCCCTACATAGTATACCAGTTTTGACCAGGGCCCTATTCCCTATATAGTATACCACCTATTCCCTACATAGTATACCAGTTTTGACCAGGGCCCTATTCCCTACATAGTATACCAGTTTTGACCAGGGCCCTATTCCCTATATAGTATACCACCTATTCCCTACATAATATACCAGTTTTGACCAGGGCCCTATTCCCTACATAGTATACCAGTTTTGACCAGGGCCCTATTCCCTATATAGTATACCACCCATTCCCTATATAGTATACTAGTTTAGACCAGGGCCCTATTCCCTATATAGTATACCAGTTTTGACCAGGGCCCTATTCCCTATATAGTATACCAGTTTTGACCAGGGCCCTATTCCCTACATAGTATACCAGTTTTGACCAGGGCCCTATTCCCTACATAGTATACCAGTTTTGACCAGGGCCCTATTCCCTACATAGTATACCAGTTTTGACCAGGGCCCTATTCCCTACATAGTATACCAGTTTTGACCAGGGCCCTATTCCCTACATAGTATACCAGTTTTGACCAGGGCCCTATTCCCTATATAGTATACCAGTTTTGACCAGGGCCCTATTCCCTACATAGTATACCAGTTTTGACCAGGGCCCTATTCCCTATATAGTATACCCGTTTTGACCAGGGCCCTATTCCCTATATAGTATACCAGTTTTGACCAGGGCCCTATTCCCTACATAGTATACCAGTTTTGACCAGGGCCCTATTCCCTATATAGTATACCAGTTTTGACCAGGGCCCTATTCCCTATATAGTATACCAGTTTTGACCAGGGCCCTATTCCCTATATAGTATACCAGTTTTGACCAGGGCCCTATTCCCTACATAGTATACCAGTTTTGACCAGGGCCCTATTCCCTATATAGTATACCACCCATTCCCTATATAGTATACTAGTTTAGACCAGGGCCCTATTCCCTATATAGTATACCACCTATTCCCTACATAGTATACCAGTTTTGACCAGGGCCCCATTCCCTATATAGTATACCACCTATTCCCTACATAGTATACCAGTTTTGACCAGGGCCCTATTCCCTACATAGTATGCCAGTTTTGACCAGGGCCCTATTCCCTACATAGTATACCAGTTCTGACCAGGGCCCTATTCCCTATATAGTATACCACCTATTCCCTACATAGTATACCAGTTTTGACCAGGGCCCTATTCCCTACATAGTATACCAGTTTTGACCAGGGCCCTATTCCCTATATAGTATACCACCTATTCCCTACATAGTATACCAGTTTTGACCAGGGCCCTATTCCCTACATAGTATACCAGTTTTGACCAGGGCCCTATTCCCTATATAGTATACCACCTATTCCCTACATAATATACCAGTTTTGACCAGGGCCCTATTCCCTACATAGTATACCAGTTTTGACCAGGGCCCTATTCCCTATATAGTATACCACCCATTCCCTATATAGTATACTAGTTTAGACCAGGGCCCTATTCCCTATATAGTATACCAGTTTTGACCAGGGCCCTATTCCCTACATAGTATACCAGTTTTGACCAGGGCCCTATTCCCTATATAGTATACCAGTTTTGACCAGGGCCCTATTCCCTATATAGTATACCAGTTTTGACCAGGGCCCTATTCCCTACATAGTATACCAGTTTTGACCAGGGCCCTATTCCCTACATAGTATACCAGTTTTGACCAGGGCCCTATTCCCTATATAGTATACCACCCATTCCCTATATAGTATACTAGTTTAGACCAGGGCCCTATTCCCTATATAGTATACCACCTATTCCCTACATAGTATACCAGTTTTGACCAGGGCCCTATTCCCTATATAGTATACCACCTATTCCCTACATAGTATACCAGTTTTGACCAGGGCCCTATTCCCTACATAGTATGCCAGTTTTGACCAGGGCCCTATTCCCTACATAGTATACCAGTTCTGACCAGGGCCCTATTCCCTATATAGTATACCACCTATTCCCTACATAGTATACCAGTTTTGACCAGGGCCCTATTCCCTACATAGTATACCAGTTTTGACCAGGGCCCTATTCCCTATATAGTATACCACCTATTCCCTACATAGTATACCCATTTTGACCAGGGCCCTATTCCCTACATAGTATACCAGTTTTGACCAGGGCCCTATTCCCTACATAGTATACTAGTTTTGACCAGGGC
This sequence comes from Oncorhynchus mykiss, assembly GCF_057628025.1. Classification (NCBI taxonomy): domain Eukaryota; kingdom Metazoa; phylum Chordata; class Actinopteri; order Salmoniformes; family Salmonidae; genus Oncorhynchus; species Oncorhynchus mykiss. The sequence goes on along the minus strand of NC_143040.1, from coordinate 5,690,063 downwards.
CCTATTCCCTACATAGTATACCCGTTTTGACCAGGGCCCTATTCCCTATATAGTATACTAGTTTTGACCAGGGCCCTATTCCCTATATAGTATACCCGTTTTGACCAGGGCCCTATTCCCTACATAGTATACCCGTTTTGACCAGGGCCCTATTCCCTACATAGTATACCAGTTTTGACCAGGGCCCTATTCCCTATATAGTATACTAGTTTTGACCAGGGCCCTATTCCCTACATAGTATACCAGTTTTGACCAGGGCTCTATTCCCTATATAGTATACCACCCATTCCCTATATAGTATACTAGTTTTGACCAGGGCCCTATTCCCTATATAGTATACCAGTTTTGACCAGGGCCCTATTCCCTATATAGTATACCAGTTTTGACCAGGGCCCTATTCCCTACATAGTATACCAGTTTTGACCAGGGCCCTATTCCCTACATAGTATACCAGTTTTGACCAGGGCCCTATTCCCTACATAGTATACCAGTTTTGACCAGGGCCCTATTCCCTACATAGTATACCAGTTTTGACCAGGGCCCTATTCCCTACATAGTATACCAGTTTTGACCAGGGCCCTATTCCCTATATAGTATACCAGTTTTGACCAGGGCCCTATTCCCTACATAGTATACCAGTTTTGACCAGGGCCCTATTCCCTATATAGTATACCTGTTTTGACCAGGGCCCTATTCTCTATATAGTATACCAGTTTTGACCAGGGCCCTATTCCCTACATAGTATACCAGTTTTGACCAGGGCCCTATTCCCTATATAGTATACCAGTTTTGACCAGGGCCCTATTCCCTATATAGTATACCAGTTTTGACCAAGGCCCTATTCCCTACATAGTATACCAGTTTTGACCAGGGCCCTATTCCCTACATAGTATACCAGTTTTGACCAGGGCCCTATTCCCTATATAGTATACCACCCATTCCCTATATAGTATACTAGTTTAGACCAGGGCCCTATTCCCTATATAGTATACCACCTATTCCCTACATAGTATACCAGTTTTGACCAGGGCCCTATTCCCTATATAGTATACCACCTATTCCCTACATAGTATACCAGTTTTGACCAGGGCCCTATTCCCTACATAGTATGCCAGTTTTGACCAGGGCCCTATTCCCTACATAGTATACCAGTTCTGACCAGGGCCCTATTCCCTATATAGTATACCACCTATTCCCTACATAGTATACCAGTTTTGACCAGGGCCCTATTCCCTACATAGTATACCAGTTTTGACCAGGGCCCTATTCCCTATATAGTATACCACCTATTCCCTACATAGTATACCAGTTTTGACCAGGGCCCTATTCCCTACATAGTATACCAGTTTTGACCAGGGCCCTATTCCCTATATAGTATACCACCTATTCCCTACATAATATACCAGTTTTGACCAGGGCCCTATTCCCTACATAGTATACCAGTTTTGACCAGGGCCCTATTCCCTATATAGTATACCACCCATTCCCTATATAGTATACTAGTTTAGACCAGGGCCCTATTCCCTATATAGTATACCAGTTTTGACCAGGGCCCTATTCCCTACATAGTATACCAGTTTTGACCAGGGCCCTATTCCCTATATAGTATACCAGTTTTGACCAGGGCCCTATTCCCTATATAGTATACCAGTTTTGACCAGGGCCCTATTCCCTACATAGTATACCAGTTTTGACCAGGGCCCTATTCCCTACATAGTATACCAGTTTTGACCAGGGCCCTATTCCCTATATAGTATACCACCCATTCCCTATATAGTATACTAGTTTAGACCAGGGCCCTATTCCCTATATAGTATACCACCTATTCCCTACATAGTATACCAGTTTTGACCAGGGCCCTATTCCCTATATAGTATACCACCTATTCCCTACATAGTATACCAGTTTTGACCAGGGCCCTATTCCCTACATAGTATGCCAGTTTTGACCAGGGCCCTATTCCCTACATAGTATACCAGTTCTGACCAGGGCCCTATTCCCTATATAGTATACCACCTATTCCCTACATAGTATACCAGTTTTGACCAGGGCCCTATTCCCTACATAGTATACCAGTTTTGACCAGGGCCCTATTCCCTATATAGTATACCACCTATTCCCTACATAGTATACCAGTTTTGACCAGGGCCCTATTCCCTACATAGTATACCAGTTTTGACCAGGGCCCTATTCCCTATATAGTATACCATCCATTCCCTATATAGTATACTAGTTTAGACCAGGGCCCTATTCCCTATATAGTATACCACCTATTCCCTACATAGTATACCAGTTTTGACCAGGGCCCTATTCCCTATATAGTATACCACCTATTCCCTACATAGTATACCAGTTTTGACCAGGGCCCTATTCCCTACATAGTATGCCAGTTTTGACCAGGGCCCTATTCCCTACATAGTATACCAGTTCTGGCCAGGGCCCTATTCCCTATATAGTATACCACCTATTCCCTACATAGTATACCAGTTTTGACCAGGGCCCTATTCCCTACATAGTATACCAGTTTTGACCAGGGCCCTATTCCCTATATAGTATACCACCTATTCCCTACATAGTATACCAGTTTTGACCAGGGCCCTATTCCCTACATAGTATACCAGTTTTGACCAGGGCCCTATTCCCTATATAGTATACCACCTATTCCCTACATAATATACCAGTTTTGACCAGGGCCCTATTCCCTACATAGTATACCAGTTTTGACCAGGGCCCTATTCCCTATATAGTATACCACCCATTCCCTATATAGTATACTAGTTTAGACCAGGGCCCTATTCCCTATATAGTATACCAGTTTTGACCAGGGCCCTATTCCCTACATAGTATACCAGTTTTGACCAGGGCCCTATTCCCTATATAGTATACCAGTTTTGACCAGGGCCCTATTCCCTATATAGTATACCAGTTTTGACCAGGGCCCTATTCCCTACATAGTATACCAGTTTTGACCAGGGCCCTATTCCCTACATAGTATACCAGTTTTGACCAGGGCCCTATTCCCTATATAGTATACCACCCATTCCCTATATAGTATACTAGTTTAGACCAGGGCCCTATTCCCTATATAGTATACCACCTATTCCCTACATAGTATACCAGTTTTGACCAGGGCCCTATTCCCTATATAGTATACCACCTATTCCCTACATAGTATACCAGTTTTGACCAGGGCCCTATTCCCTACATAGTATGCCAGTTTTGACCAGGGCCCTATTCCCTACATAGTATACCAGTTCTGACCAGGGCCCTATTCCCTATATAGTATACCACCTATTCCCTACATAGTATACCAGTTTTGACCAGGGCCCTATTCCCTACATAGTATACCAGTTTTGACCAGGGCCCTATTCCCTATATAGTATACCACCTATTCCCTACATAGTATACCAGTTTTGACCAGGGCCCTATTCCATACATAGTATACCAGTTTTGACCAGGGCCCTATTCCCTATATAGTATACCACCCATTCCCTATATAGTATACTAGTTTAGACCAGGGCCCTATTCCCTATATAGTATACCACCTATTCCCTACATAGTATACCAGTTCTGACCAGGGCCCTATTCCCTATATAGTATACCACCTATTCCCTACATAGTATACCAGTTCTGACCAGGGCCCTATTCCCTATATAGAGTGAAGGACAGAGAGGCTGTTCAGTCGATCTAATTGAGTAGAGGTGAGATTCAGTGTTTCCCCTATACGGCTTTAGAACACCTGAGGTGGGATACCAAAGGCTTCCTGAAGAGCTGCTGAAGCACAGGCCTTCTGGGAGTTTAGTCAGTACATTTTCTTTTGTATAAATAACAACTTTTTGTTTTTGTGTGTGTGTAGAAGAATATGTTTGTTTTCTATTTAATTCAGTGGCATCATATCTTCGTCTAGGGAGAAAAACAAAATGAAGTCTCTGATCCTCACAATGTTGACCTATAAATATGTTGAATAGGCTGTTTTGCGTTTTGCCAGCGCCATGGCCAATTTGACATTGTAAAGCAGGTAATTCATTAATACACACATTGTAAAGCAGGTAATTCATTAATACACACATTGTAAAGCAGGCAATTCATTAATACACACATTGAGGAAAGTAGGGTAATAAATATATGGGTAATTACTGATCAACTGATGTGTTGTTGTATTGGCGGGTGAATACTCCTGCTGAAAGAAATCACATGATCCAACTAAACACATGCAGTGTTTAGACAAGACAAAAAAGCACTGGTCAGCATCTTATTCAGAATCTTCACGAGTGTACTATTCTCTCTTCCTCTTCCTCTCTCTCTCTCTGTCTCTCTCTCTCTCACTGTCTCTCTCTCTCTTTCTCTCTCTCTGTCTCTGTCTCTCTTTCTCTCTCTCTCTCTTTCTCTCTCTCTCTCTCTCTCTCTCTCTCTCTCTCTCTCTCTCTCTCTGTCTCTCTCTCTCTCTCTCTCTCTCTCTCTCTCTCTCTCTCTCTCTGTCTCTCTCTCTCTCTGTCTCTCTCTCTCTCTCTCTCTCTGTCTCTCTCTCTCTCTCTGTCTCTCTCTCTCTCTGTCTCTCTCTCTCTCTTTCTCTCTGTCTCTCTCTCTCTCTCTCTCTCTCTCTCTCTCTCTCTCTCTCTCTCTGTCTCTCTCTCTCTCTGTCTCTCTCTCTCTCTTTCTCTCTCGTGGAACAGCTTTATCTCCGCGCGCATCGTCTGCATCAGTTTGAAGTCAAATTTGACAGCGGCTTTCTCGCGCAGATCCTCGCGAGGTTCCTGTTTTAACGGTCGTCTTTTCTCGAGCCAGCTCGGATTTTGAAATCGGTAAGGCACCAACTGTTATTTTCAAAATGTGTATTTTCTCTTGTTTAATTCGTTCACTTCTGAGAGATGACCTCGATAGCTAAGTCTAGATCTGCGTGTTTGATGTAAACCGAGTCTCTCTTATTCTCTCTTTTCTGTCAGTTCATTCAGGACCTCGAGGTCGGGCAGGAAGGAGGGAGTGAGAGGGACATTATAGCGCTCGGCTGTTTCTAACTTGGGTGAAGAAAGATAAAGAAAACTCCTTGGGATTCTCCATACACTGAGGATTTATCCGGATATTACGGTGAGTTGGCTGAATATTTACTCTTACCTTTTGTGTCAACTGTCAAAAAAATAAATAAATAGTTTTTTTTTTGTCGATTTTGACAAGAGCGCCAGTGGGTTACATTGTATCAGGTGTAGGAGACTGGGTAGTAGACTGTGCCATGATGCCACTATAAGTGGTTTGATTATTTCATAGGTCCCCTATGTGCTTCTGAGTGTGTAGCCTTATGTATGGTAATGATAAGGGGAAAGGCGTTATTCATTACAGACGGTACCTTTTCCCACGCTCGACCAGGTTAAGAAAGTCATGTGTGTGCGCGCGTGCGTGCCTCGTGCGCATTCCACATTGCCTAATTTGGAGGATATGTGATATATCTGTAGAGAGGGATGTGGATAGAGGGGAGAGAAGACGGCAGAGTGTGTCAGGGAGAAAGAGGGGATGAAGTGAGAGGAGAAGATTTGTGTTTGTGGGGGGAGGTGGGGAGTGAGGATGGGGTAGGGAGGGAGGGAGGGAGTGAAGCAGGAGAGAAACGCTTTAGACACTCGCGCTAACTGATCCATCTCAGTAGAATGTAACAGAGGAACAATATCACAGAGTAGAACCATGGGTGCTGGAGAGCACACATTGACACGGCAGTACAGTATCCTTTTAACATAACCTACAGACAGAGGCATAAAGTAAAGCAAACAACACAATACAATACAATACAATATAATACAATACAATATAATACAATACAATACAAAATAATACAATACAATACATCACAATACAATATAATACAATACAATACAATATAATACAATACAATTCAACACAATACAATACAATACAATACAATATAATACAATACAATATATTGCAATACAATTCAATATAATACAATACAATACAATATAATACAATACAGTACAATACAATATATTATAGTACAATAATTTGCAATACAATACAATACAATGTAATACAATATTATACAATACAATACAATACAATACATTGCAATACAATACAATAAAATACAATACAATATATTACAGTACAATCTATTGCAATACAATACAATGCAATACAATACAATATCTTAAAATACAATGCAATACAATATAATACAATACAATAAAATACAATACAATATAATGCAATACATTACAATGCAATTCAATACAGTAAAATACAATACAATACAATATATTGAAATACAATACAAAACAATAAAATACAATACAATACAATATATTACAGCACAATATATTGGAATACAATACAATACAACACAATAAAATAAAATACAATACAATAGGATAAAATGAAATACAATAAAATACAATGTAATTCAATACATTACAATGCAATTCAATACAATACAATACAATACAATATTTTGAAATATAATACAATACAATATTTTGGAATACAATACAATACAATATATTGAAATACAATACAATACAATATAATACAATACAATAAAATACAGTACAGTACAATACAATTCAATACAATACAATACAATACAATATATTGAAATACAATACAATACAATACAATACAATACAATACAATACAATACAATACAATACAATACAATATTTTGAAATACAATTCAATACAATACAATACAATACAATATATTGAAATACAATACAATACAATACAATACAATACAATAAATACAATACAATATATTGAAATACAATTCAATACAGTACAATACAATACAATACAATAAAATACAGTACAGTACAATACAATACAATAGACAATATAAAACAACACAAACCCAGGGATACTGAGCTGAGAATGAGACATTTGTATTCCACATTTGAAATGTCATATTTCTATACATGATGTCATCGTACTACTGTTAAACTACAGTTCAATTCCACGACTCAAAACATTCTGCAGTGATATTCAATTCTATCACCACGTGAATGTTTTCCCCGACCAGACATTAATAGCACCCTATTCCCTATTTAGTGCACTACTTCTGATCAGGGGTTATAGGGCTCTGGTCTAAGGGTGCAATTTGGGACGCTGCATGGTAACGATGAATCCTGCGAGACTGTGGGGGGAGTCATTAGGTGTCTTTATCGTTGCGTTGATCTATTGTGTGTGTGTGTGTGTGTGTGTGTGTGTGTGTGTGTGTGTGTGTGTGTGTGTGTGTGTGTGTGTGTGTGTCTTAACAGACACTACGACTCCTAATGCGATAGACCTTAGATTGCCAGTGGTTACAGTAGAACATCATTAAGGTAAATGGTACCAGTAGTTACAGTAGAACATCATTAAGGTAAATGGTACCAGTAGTTACAGTAGAACATCATTAAGGTAAATGGTAGCAGTAGTTACAGTAGAACATCATTAAGGTAAATGGTACCAGTAGTTACAGTAGAACATCATTAAGGTAAATGGTAGCAGTAGTTACAGTAGAACATCATTAAGGTAAATGGTACCAGTAGTTACAGTAGAACATCATTAAGGTAAATGGTACCAGTAGTTACAGTAGAACATCATTAAGGTAAATGGTACCAGTAGTTACAGGTAAATGGTACCAGTAGTTACAGTAGAACATCATTAAGGTAAATGGTACCAGTAGTTACAGTAGAACATCATTAAGGTAAATGGTAGCAGTAGTTACAGTAGAACATCATTAAGGTAAATGGTACCAGTAGTTACAGTAGAACATCATTAAGGTAAATGGTACCAGTAGTTACAGTAGAACATCATTAAGGTAAATGGTACCAGTAGTTACAGTAGAACATCATTAAGGTAAATGGTACCAGTAGTTACAGTAGAACATCATTAAGGTAAATGGTACCAGTAGTTACAGTAGAACATCATTAAGGTAAATGGTAGCAGTAGTTACAGTAGAACATCATTAAGGTAAATGGTACCAGTAGTTACAGTAGAACATCATTAAGGTAAATGGTACCAGTAGTTACAGTAGAACATCATTAAGGTAAATGGTACCAGTAGTTACAGTAGAACATCATTAAGGTAAATGGTACCAGTAGTTACAGTAGAACATCATTAAGGTAAATGGTACCAGTAGTTACAGTAGAACATCATTAAGGTAAATGGTACCAGTAGTTTCAGGTAAATGGTACCAGTAGTTTCAGGTAAATGGTACCAGTAGTTACAGTAGAACATCATTAAGGTAAATGGTACCAGTAGTTACAGTAGAACATCATTAAGGTAAATGGTACCAGTAGTTACAGGTAAATGGTACCAGTAGTTACAGTAGAACATCATTAAGGTAAATGGTACCAGTAGTTACAGGTAAATGGTACCAGTAGTTACAGGTAAATGGTACCAGTAGTTACAGTAGAACATCATTAAGGTAAATGGTACCAGTAGTTACAGTAGAACATCATTAAGGTAAATGGTACCAGTAGTTACAGTAGAACATCATTAAGGTAAATGGTACCAGTAGTTACAGTAGAACATCATTAAGGTAAATGGTACCAGTAGTTACAGTAGAACATCATTAAGGTAAATGGTAGCAGTAGTTACAGTAGAACATCATTAAGGTAAATGGTACCAGTAGTTACAGTAGAACATCATTAAGGTAAATGGTACCAGTAGTTACAGTAGAACATCATTAAGGTAAATGGTACCAGTAGTTACAGGTAAATGGTACCAGTAGTTACAGGTAAATGGTACCAGTAGTTACATTAGAACATCATTAAGGTAAATGGTACCAGTAGTTACAGTAGAACATCATTAAGGTAAATGGTACCAGTAGTTACAGGTAAATGGTACCAGTAGTTACAGTAGAACATCATTAAGGTAAATGGTACCAGTAGTTTCAGGTAAATGGTACCAGTAGTTTCAGGTAAATGGTACCAGTAGTTTCAGGTAAATGGTACCAGTAGTTACAGGTAAATGGTACCAGTAGTTTCAGGTAAATGGTACCAGTAGTTTCAGGTAAATGGTACCAGTAGTTACAGTAGAACATCATTAAGGTAAATGGTACCAGTAGTTACAGTAGAACATCATTAAGGCAAATGGTACCAGTAGTTTCAGGTAAATGGTACCAGTAGTTACAGGTAAATGGTACCAGTAGTTACAGTAGAACATCATTAAGGTAAATGGTACCAGTAGTTTCAGGTAAATGGTACCAGTAGTTACAGGTAAATGGTACCAGTAGTTACAGTAGAACATCATTAAGGTAATGGTACCAGTTACACAGCAGTAGAGTGAGAAACTAACATGGACACTTGGATGTGTCTGAAATGACACCCACTCTGCGGACCCTGTTCAAATGTAGTGCATTATGGATTAGGGGGCCATTTTGAATGCACACTTGGTGTCCGAAAAGTCCGATTTTAGCGATAGTTTAGTGCTTCTAGTGTTTTAAAGGCAGGATACAGAGCTTGTTAATGAATGTGTACTGTTGTGTGTGGGGGAAGTCGTTTAAGAAGTTGTCACATAGACTTGTGTACTAGAGACATCACTGCTTATTTAGTCTGAAGTGATGGAGAGAGGAGAGGCACTGAGAAGAGAGAGAGAGAGAGAGAGGAGAGGCACTGAGAAGAGAGAGAGAGAGAAATAGAGAGAGCGAGTGAGAGACAGAGAGAGATAGAGAGAGAGAGACAGAGAGTGAGAGAGAGACAGAGAGAGACAGAGAGAGAGAGAGAGAGACCTCACTTGCTTTGGCAATGTTAACACGTTTCCCATGCCAATAAGGAATTGAATTGAGAGACAGAGAGAGAGAGAGAGAGAGAGAGAGACAGACAGACAGACAGACAGACAGACAGACAGAGAGACAGAGAGAGAGAGACCTCACTTGCTTTGGCAATGTTAACACGTTTCCCATGCCAATAAGGAATTGAATTGAGAGACAGAGAGAGAGAGAGAGAGAGAGAGAGAGAGAGAGAGAGAGAGAGAGAGAGATTATATATTATATTATTAACAAAATGTTGTGAGTGTAATGTTTACTGTTATTTTCTGATTGTTTATTATCTATTTCACTTGCCTTGGCAATGTGAACATGTTTCCCATGCCAACAAAGCCCCTTGAATTGAATTGAGAGAGAGAGACAACTGTGCATGTGTGTATGTGTGAGAGAAAGAAAGAGAGAGAGAGAGAGTGAGAGAGAGGAAGATTATGCCAACTCAAAGCACAAGAGGGATGAACACCAGTGTTAGCAGTTTTTTTGGATTACATATTTATTCCTATATTTATTTATATATTTCATAAGTATTTATATATTTCCTGTCTTGACGTTTCACTGATAGTCTCTTTCTCCCCAGCTTTGACAGAGCTGCCACTAGAACTGTGTTTATGCACTACACCAACGTGTGTCTGTGTCTGTGTCTGTGTCTCTGTGTGTGTGTGTGTGTGTGTGTGTGTCTGTGTCTCTGTGTGTGTGTGTGTGTGTGTGTGTGTGTGTGTGTGTGTGTGTGTCTGTGTCTGTGTCTGTGTCTGTGTCTGTGTCTGTGTCTGTGTCTGTGTGATGAATGGACCTACATGGACTTCTGGAAAGACTGTTTAGCAGTACAGAACATGACAGTGTGCTGTTGTGACAATCTGAAGCTCTTAGTTGAGTTCCTGTTAGGGAGACGGATGTTGGCGAGTCGTCACACTATTAAGAACCTGACAGCTACTGAAACGATGCCGGCAGCATTCAAAGTGTTCACAGACTCCACTGTGTGACAGATTGTTGGTTTTTCTGGGTAACATTTAATCACTCACACATACAACTGTACATACACACACACACACACCTAATCACTCACACATACGACTGTACACACACACACACACACACACACACACACCTAATCACTCATACATACAACTGTACACACACACACACACCTAATCACTCACACATACAACTGTACACACACACACACACCTAATCACTCACACATACAACTGTACACACACACACACCTAATCACTCACACATACAACTGTACATACACACACACCTAATCACTCACACATACAACTGTACATACACACACACACACCTAATCACTCACACATACAACTGTACATACACACACACACACACACACCTAATCACTCACACATACAACTGTACATACACACACACCTAATCACTCACACATACAACTGTACACACACACACACACACACACACCTAATCACTCATACATACAACTGTACACACACACACACACACCTAATCACTCATACATACAACTGTACATACACACACACACCTGTACACACCTGTACACACACACACACCCACACCTAATTACTCACACATACAACTGTACACACACACACACACACCTAATCACTCACACATACAACTGTACATACACACACACACACACACACACCTAATCACTCACACATACAACTGTACACACACACACACACCTAATCACTCACACATACAACTGTACATACACACACACACACACACACACACACACACACACACACACACACACACCTAATCACTCACACATACAACTGTACACACACACACACACATAATCACTCACACATACAACTGTACATACACACACACACACCTAATCACTCACACATACAACTGTACATACACACACACACACCTAATCACTCACACATACAACTGTACACACACACACACACACCTAATCACTCACACATACAACTGTACATACACACACACACACACACACACACCTAACCACTCACACATACAACTGTACATACACACACACACACACCTAATCACTCACACATACAACTGTACATACACACACACACACACACACACACCTAATCACTCACACATACAACTGTACACACACACACACCTAATCACTCACACATACAACTGTACACACACACACACCTAATCACTCACACATACAACTGTACATACACACACACCTAATCACTCACACATACAACTGTACATACACACACACACACACACACCTAATCACTCACACATACAACTGTACATACACACACACACACACACACACCTAATCACTCACACATACAACTGTACACACACACACACCTAATCACTCACACATACAACTGTACACACACACACACCTAATCACTCACACATACAACTGTACACACACACACACCTAATCACTCACACATACAACTGTACATACACACACACCTAATATCTCACACATACAACTGTACATACACACACACACACCTAATCACTCACACATACAACTGTACATACACACACACCTAATCACTCACACATACAACTGTACACACACACACACACACACACACACACCTAATCACTCACACATACAACTGTACATACACACACACACACCTAATCACTCACACATACAACTGTACATACACACACACACACACACACACACACCTAATCACTCATACATACAACTGTACACACACACACACACCTAATCACTCACACATACAACTGTACATACACACACACACACACACCTAATCACACACACATACAACTGTACATACACACACACACCCAAACCTAACCACTGATACATACAACTGTACACACACACACACACCTGTACACACACACACACACACACACACACACACACACACACACACACACACACACACACACACACACACACACACCTGTACACACACACACACACACACACACACACACACACACACACACACACATAAACAAACGCACACACACACCTAATCATGTAAATGCAATGATAGACCTACTTGCGCAAACATTGTTATACACACACACACACACACACACACACATATACAGCTCCTCATTGTTAAACTGGGACAGTCCTAGCGAGCTCTTCCCCCTTGAGACTAGGGTAATGAGCTTGATGTTAGTTAGGAAGATCTGAACCCCAAACACACCTCTTAAATCGGATTCATCGCTAAATTAAATAATTATCTGCATGAAAAACGCAATCGTCACTTCTCTCTCTCTCTCACACTCACTTTCTTTTTTAAATTTAGTTTTCATTTAGTTTCTACACAATTAAACAAATTCAACATTTAGAGATGCATAAATCCACAAGACTCGACATGACTAGGCAAGGACTTACACTCACCGGACAGTTTATTAGGTACACCTATCTAGTACTGGGTTGGACCCCCCTTTACCTCCAGAACAGCCTGAATTCTTCGGGGAATCGATTCTACCATGTCAGAAACGTTCCACAGGGATGTTGGTCCATGCTGACGCGATGGCATCATGAAGTTACTGCAGATTGTACGGCGGTACAACAGCGATACCAGCCTGTACCATTGATACCAGGATGGATGGGTCCATGCTGCTTTACAACTCATGCTGCTTTACAACTCATGCTGCTTTACGACTCATGCTGCTTTACACTCATGCTGCTCTACGACTCATGCTGCTTTACAACTCATGCTGCTTTACAACTCATGCTGCTTTATGACTCATGCTGCTTTACAACTCATGCTGCTTTACAACTCATGCTGCTTTACAACTCATGCTGCTTTATGACTCATGCTGCTTTACGACTCATGCTGCTTTACAACTCATGCTGCTTTATGACTCATGCTGCTTTACAACTCATGCTGCTTTACAACTAATGCTGCTTTACAACTCATGCTGCTTTACAACTCATGCTGCTTTATGACTCATGCTGCTTTACAACTCATGCTGCTTTATGACTCATGCTGCTTTACAACTCATGCTGCTTTACAACTCATGCTGCTTTACAACTCATGCTGCTTTACGACTCATGCTGCTTTACGACTCATGCTGCTTTACAACTCATGCTGCTTTACAACTCATGCTGCTTTACAACTCATGCTGCTTTACAACTCATGCTGCTTTACGACTCATGCTGCTTTACGACACATGCTGCTTTACGACTCATGCTGCTTTACAACTCATGCTGCTTTACAACTCATGCTGCTCTATGACTCATGCTGCTTTATGACTCATGCTGCTTTACAACTCATGCTGCTCTACGACTCATGCTGCTTTACAACTCATGCTGCTTTACAACTCATGCTGCTTTACAACTCATGCTGCTTTACGACTCATGCTGCTTTACAACTCATGCTGCTTTACAACTCATGCTGCTTTACAACTCATGCTGCTTTACAACTCATGCTGCTTTACGACTCATGCTGCTCTACGACTCATGCTGCTTTACAACTCATGCTGCTTTACAACTCATGCTGCTTTACGACTCATGCTGCTTTACAACTCATGCTGCTTTACAACTCATGCTGCTCTATGACTCATGCTGCTTTATGACTCATGCTGCTCTACGTCTCATGGTGTTTATGACTCATGCTGCTTTACAACTCATGCTGCTCTATGACTCATGCTGCTTTATGACTCATGCTGCTTTACAACTCATGCTGCTCTACGACTCATGCTGCTTTACAACTCATGCTGCTTTACAACTCATGCTGCTTTACAACTCATGCTGCTTTACGACTCATGCTGCTTTACAACTCATGCTGCTTTACAACTCATGCTGCTTTACAACTCATGCTGCTTTACAACTCATGCTGCTTTACGACTCATGCTGCTCTACGACTCATGCTGCTTTACAACTCATGCTGCTTTACAACTCATGCTGCTTTACGACTCATGCTGCTTTACAACTCATGCTGCTTTACAACTCATGCTGCTCTATGACTCATGCTGCTTTATGACTCATGCTGCTCTACGTCTCATGGTGTTTATGACTCATGCTGCTTTACAACTCATGCTGCTCTATGACTCATGCTGCTTTATGACTCATGCTGCTTTACAACTCATGCTGCTTTACAACTCATGCTGCTCTATGACTCATGCTGCTTTATGACTCATGCTGCTCTACGTCTCATGGTGTTTATGACTCATGCTGCTTTACAACTCATGCTGCTCTACGACTCATGCTGCTTTACAACTCATGCTGCTTTACAACTCATGCTGCTCTATGACTCATGCTGCTTTATGACTCATGCTGCTCTACGTCTCATGGTGTTTATGACTCATGCTGCTTTACAACTCATGCTGCTCTACGTCTCATGGTGTTTATGACTCATGCTGCTTTACAACTCATGCTGCTCTACGACTCATGCTGCTTTACAACTCATGCTGCTTTACAACTCATGCTGCTCTATGACTCATGCTGCTTTATGACTCATGCTGCTCTACGTCTCATGGTGTTTATGACTCATGCTGCTTTACGACTCATGCTGCTTACGACAAATCCTGACTCTTCCATTAGCATGACGCAACAGGAACCGGGATTCGTTCGACAAATCAATGTTTTTCACTCCTCAACTGTCCAGTGTTGGTGATGGCGTTCCCCACTGGAGCCACTTCTTCTTGTTTTTAGCTGATAGGAGTGGAACCCCGGTGTGGTGGTCTGCTGCAGTAACCCGTCCTTCACAAGGACCAGCGAGTTGTGTGTTCTGAGATGCCGTTCTGCAACCCACTGTTGGTTGTAGTGCCTCCATTTGTCTGTTTGTGGCCCTCCTGTTAGCTCAACCCACTGTTGGTTGTAGTGCACCTCCATTTGTCTGTTTGTGGTCCTCCTGTTAGCTCAACCCACTGTTGGTTGTAGTGCCTCCATTTGTCTGTTTGTGGCCCTCCTGTTAGCTCAACCCACTGTTGGTTGTAGTGCCTCCATTTGTCTGTTTGTGGTCCTCCTGTTAGCTCAACCCACTGTTGGTTGTAGGGCCTCCATTTGTCTGTTTGTGGCCCTCCTGTTAGCTCAACCCACTGTTGGTTGTAGTGCCTCTATTTGTCTGTTTGTGGCCCTCCTGTTAGCTCAACCCACTGTTGGTTGTAGGGCCTCCATTTGTCTGTTTGTGGCCCTCCTGTTAGCTCAACCCACTGTTGGTTGTAGTGCCTCCATTTGTCTGTTTGTGGTCCTCCTGTTAGCTCAACTCACTGTTGGTTGTAGGGCCTCCATTTGTCTGTTTGTGGCCCTCCTGTTAGCTCAACCCACTGTTGGTTGTAGTGCCTCTATTTGTCTGTTTGTGGCCCTCCTGTTAGCTCAACCCACTGTTGGTTGTAGGGCCTCCATTTGTCTGTTTGTGGCCCTCCTGTTAGCTCAACCCACTGTTGGTTGTAGTGCCTCCATTTGTCTGTTTGTGGCCCTCCTGTTAGCTCAACCCACTGTTGGTTGTAGTGCGCCTCCATTTGTCTGTTTGTGGCCCTCCTGTTAGCTCAACCCACTGTTGGTTGTAGTGCCTCCATTTGTCTGTTTGTGGTCCTCCTGTTAGCTCAACCCACTGTTGGTTGTAGGGCCTCCATTTGTCTGTTTGTGGCCCTCCTGTTAGCTCAACCCACTGTTGGTTGTAGTGCCTCCATTTGTCTGTTTGTGGCCCTCCTGTTAGCTCAACCCACTGTTGGTTGTAGTGCGCCTCCATTTGTCTGTTTGTGGCCCTCCTGTTAGCTCAACCCACTGTTGGTTGTAGTGCCTCCATTTGTCTGTTTGTGGCCCTCCTGTTAGCTCAACCCACTGTTGGTTGTAGTGCCTCCATTTGTCTCTTTGTGGTCCTCCTGTTAGCTCAACCCACTGTTGGTTGTAGGGCCTCCATTTGTCTGTTTGTGGCCCTCCTGTTAGCTCAACCCACTGTTGGTTGTAGTGCCTCCATTTGTCTGTTTGTGGTCCTCCTGTTAGCTCAACCCACTGTTGGTTGTAGGGCCTCCATTTGTCTGTTAGTGGCCCTCCTGTTAGCTCAACCCACTGTTGGTTGTAGAGCCTCCATTTGTCTGTTTGTGGCCCTCCTGTTAGCTCAACCCACTGTTGGTTGTAGTGCCTCCATTTGTCTGTTTGTGGTCCTCCTGTTAGCTCAACCCACTGTTGGTTGTAGTGCCTCCATTTGTCTGTTTGTGGCCCTCCTGTTAGCTCAACCCACTGTTGGTTGTAGTGCCTCCATTTGTCTGTTTGTGGCCCTCCTGTTAGCTCAACCCACTGTTGGTTGTAGTGCGCCTCCATTTGTCTGTTTGTGGTCCTCCTGTTAGCTCAACCCACTGTTGGTTGTAGTGCGCCTCCATTTGTCTGTTTGTGGCCGTCTGTTAGCTCCAACCATTCCTACCATTCTCCTTGGACCTCTCTCATCAACCAGCTGTTTTCACCCACAGGACTGCTGCTGACTGGATGTCTTTTGTTAGTCGCACTGTTCTTGGTAAACCCTAGACACAGTTGTGTGTGAAAAGCCCAGGAGGGCGTCCGTTTCTGAGGTAGTGGATCTGGCGGCTGGCTGCGCCGACGATCAGTCGCTTAGGTCACTCGTTTTTGTCCATTCTAACGTCCAATCAAACAGTAACTAAATGCCTCAATGCCTGTCTGCCTGGTTTTTATAGCAGGCCCCGGCCAGTTGACTTCCTGTCTGTAGGAGTGATCAATTTTAGTGAACATGGTGGTGTACCTAATAAACTGTCCGGTGAGCATGTTGCACAACAGTCAAAACAGAAAAAGACAAGTGAAAGACAAAAAATACATGAAACTCTGACATCACTCAGACCCACATGTTGTCATCCTACCAGTCCTTCTATTCCACATCAGACCCACATGTTGTCATCCTACCAGTCCTTCTATTCCACATCACTCAGACCCACATGTTGTCATCCTACCAGTCCTTCTATTCCACATCAGACCCACATGTTGCCATCCTACCAGTCCTTCTATTCCACATCACTCAGACCCACATGTTGTCATCCTACCAGTCCTTCTATTCCACATCACTCAGACCCACATGTTGTCATCCTACCAGTCCTTCTATTCCACATCACTCAGACCCACATGTTGTCATCCTACCAGTCCTTCTATTCCACATCACTCAGACCCACATGTTCTCATCCTACCAGTCCTTCTATTCCACATCACTCAGACCCACATGTTGTCATCCTACCAGTCCTTCTATTCCACATCACTCAGACCCACATGTTGTCATCCTACCAGTCCTTCTATTCTACATCAGACCCACATGTTGCCACCGTATCAGTCCTTCTATTCCACATCAGACCAACATGTTGTCATCCTACCAGTCCTTCTATTCCACATCACTCAGACCCACATGTTGTCATCCTACCAGTCCTTCTATTCTACATCAGACCCACATGTTGCCACCGTATCAGTCCTTCTATTCCACATCAGACCAACATGTTGTCATCCTACCAGTCCTTCTATTCCACATCAGACCCACATGTTGTCATCCTACGAGTCCTTCTATTCCACATCAGACCCACATGTTGCCACTGTATCAGTCCTTCTATTCCACATCAGACCAACATGTTGTCATCCTACCAGTCCTTCTATTCCACATCACTCAGACCCACATGTTGCCAACGTATAAGTCCTTCTTTTCCACATCACTCAGACCCACATGTTGCCATCCTACCAGTCCTTCTATTCCACATCAGACCCACATGTTGCCATCCTACCAGTCCTTCTATTCCACATCAGACCCACATGTTGTCATCCTACCAGTCCTTCTATTCCACATCAGACCCACATGTTGCCATCCTACCAGTCCTTCTATTCCACATCACTCAGACCCACATGTTGTCATCCTACCAGTCCTTCTATTCCACATCACTCAGACCCACATGTTGTCATCCTACCAGTCCTTCTATTCCACATCACTCAGACCCACATGTTGTCATCCTACCAGTCCTTCTATTCCACATCACTCAGACCCACATGTTCTCATCCTACCAGTCCTTCTATTCCACATCACTCAGACCCACATGTTGTCATCCTACCAGTCCTTCTATTCCACATCACTCAGACCCACATGTTGTCATCCTACCAGTCCTTCTATTCTACATCAGACCCACATGTTGCCACCGTATCAGTCCTTCTATTCCACATCAGACCAACATGTTGTCATCCTACCAGTCCTTCTATTCCACATCAGACCCACATGTTGTCATCCTACGAGTCCTTCTATTCCACATCAGACCCACATGTTGCCACTGTATCAGTCCTTCTATTCCACATCAGACCAACATGTTGTCATCCTACCAGTCCTTCTATTCCACATCACTCAGACCCACATGTTGCCAACGTATAAGTCCTTCTTTTCCACATCACTCAGACCCACATGTTGCCATCCTACCAGTCCTTCTATTCCACATCAGACCCACATGTTGCCATCCTACCAGTCCTTCTATTCCACATCAGACCCACATGTTGTCATCCTACCAGTCCTTCTATTCCACATCAGACCCACATGTTGTCATCCTACCAGTCCTTCTTTTCCACATCACTCAGACCCACATGTTGCCATCCTACCAGTCCTTCTATTCCACATCACTCAGACCCACATGTTGTCATCCTACCAGTCCTTCTTTTCCACATCACTCAGACCCACATGTTGCCATCCTACCAGTCCTTCTATTCCACATCATTCAGACCCACATGTTGCCATCCTACCAGTCCTTCTATTCCACATCACTCAGACCCACATGTTGTCATCCTACCAGTCCTTCTTTTCCACATCACTCAGACCCACATGTTGCCATCCTACCAGTACTTCTATTCCACATCACTCAGACCCACATGTTGTCATCCTACCAGTACTTCTTTTCCACATCACTCAGACCCACATGTTGCCAATTTACCAGCCCTTCTATTCCACATCACTCAGACCCACATGTTGCCATCCTACCAGTCCTTCTATTCCACATCACTCAGACCCACATGTTGCCATCCTACCAGTCCTTCTATTCCACATCACTCAGACCCACATGTTGTCATCCTACCAGTCCTTCTTTTCCACATCACTCAGACCCACATGTTGTCATCCTACCAGTCCTTCTATTCCACATCAGACCCACATGTTGTCATCCTACCAGTCCTTCTATTCCACATCAGACCCACATGTTGTCATCCTACCAGTCCTTCTATTCCACATCAGACCCACATGTTGCCACCGTATCAGTCCTTCTATTCCACATCAGACCAACATGTTGTCATGCTACCAGTCCTTCCATTCCACATCAGACCCACATGTTGACAACGTATCAGTCCTTCTTTTCCACATCACTCAGACCCACATGTTGCCATCCTACCAGTCCTTCTATTCCACATCAGACCCACATGTTGCCATCCTACCAGTCCTTCTATTCCACATCAGACCCACATGTTGTCATCCTACCAGTCCTTCTATTCCACATCACTCAGACCCACATGTCGCCATCCTACCAGTCCTTCTATTCCACATCACTCAGACCCACATGTTGCCATCCTACCAGTCCTCCTATTCCACATCAGACCCACATGTTACCATCCTACCAGTCCTTCTATTCCACATCAGACCCACATGTTGTCATCCTACCAGTCCTTCTATTCCACATCACTCAGACCCACATGTTGCCAACATATCAGTCCTTCTATTCCACATCACACCAGACCCACATGTTGCCATCCTACCAGTCCTTCTATTCCACATCAGACCCACATGTTACCATCCTACCAATCCTTCTATTCCACATCACTCAGACCCACATGTTGCCAACATATCAGTCCTTCTATTCCACATCACTCAGACCCACATGTTGCCACCGTATCAGTCAGACAGAATGTTTGTTCAATGTTCAGTTTAATTTATGATATTGTTTCCTATTTATTATCATAATCAATAGCCATTGGTTTCGGCCATTGATTGTTTACAATGCGTGTACGACTCTGCCTCATAGGGCTTCAGATGGTTGTTTCTGACAGATTGTCTTCAATATTTAACAAATAATACAGTTTAATTCTTCCATTTTCTTAAACCCACAGAGTATCATTTGACTTCCAGTATTTAAGTAATAGCTTCTTCAATATAAGCGACAGAATGAATTTTGTCCAACCCGTCAGGGATTTCACGGCACCCTCATATGAAATACGACAGACGGATTAACAGTAAACTGACGTTGTAATGCTTCTGACAGACAGGTTTCTAACCCTTCACTGTTGGAGTTATAACACTCCCAGAAGGCATGAATTATTGAGTCATTGTTAACACACTGAAGACATGACTCTGCCGACGTGCGGTGGAATTTGTGAATTTTGTCTCTTGTATAATAAATAATACATTAGTTTATATTGGACTAGGCGTACATTTTCGTTAACTGTTAACCGCTATTTTTCGTTAGTTATGTTCCAACACTCTTGTGCACACACACTTGCATTGCTCTCTCAATCTATCTATCTATCTATCTTATCTATCTTATCTATCTATCTTGTCTGTCTGTCTGTCTGTCTGTCTGTCTGTCTGTCTGTCTGTCTGTCTGTCTCTTTCTTTGGAAGGAGGGAGGGATATTCCCCACAGCTAGGGAGAGAGGGGGATGACTATTAGAAGAGATGGTGTTGGGATAAGGTGGAGTAAATGGTATCATCACACTCAGCTGTAATCTTTCTGTAGTGATGTCACAAAGAGGGATATAATGTTGAGGTTTTGACCTTGTAGGATGTAGTCTTTGTTTATTGTCTCTCTCTCTCTCTCTGTATCTTTCTGACTGGTCTCCAGTTAGATAGTAGCTTTTATTATTATAGCATATAGCGATATGAGACCGATAGTGATACGTGAGGTGACCTAACCCTAACCCTGACCCCAACCCTAACCCTGACCCTAACCCTAACCCTAACCTTAACCCTGACCTTAACCCTGACCCTAACCCTAACCCTAACCCTGACCTTAACCCTGACCCTAGCCCTAACCCTGACCATAACCCTGACCCTAACCCTGACCATAACCCTAACCTAACCCTGACCCTAACCCTAACTCTAACCCTAACCTTAACCCTGAGCCTAACCCTAACCATAACCTTGACACTAACCCTGACCCTAACCCTAACCCTAACCGTGAACCTGACCCTGACCCTAACCCCAACCCTGACCCTAACCCTGACCCTAACCCTGACCCTACCCTGACCCTAACCCTGACCCTGACCCTAACCCTGACCCTAACCCTGACCCTAACCCTGATCCTGACCCTAAACCTAACCCTGACCCTAACCCTTGGTTAGATGCTGGTGAGGACAGATAGGTCTTCACCTCAGTTAGATGCTGGTGAGGACAGAAAGAACTTCACCTCAGAATGTCAGAAACCTGAGTGCTGCTAGTGTTAATGAAAAACATTGTGGTAAAGGTCATCATGTTGATGACTTATAGAAACGTGGTAAAGACCATCACCTTGATGACTGGTAGAAACGTGGTAAAGACCATCACCTTGATGACTGGTAGAAACGTGGTAAAGACCATCACCTTGATGACTGGTAGAAACGTGGTAAAGACCATCACGTTGATGACTGGTAGAAACGTGGTAAAGACCATCACCTTGATGACTGGTAGAAACGTGGTAAAGATCATCATGTTGATGACTGGTAGAAACGTGGTAAAGACCATCACCTTGATGACTGGTAGAAACGTGGTAAAGACCATCACCTTGATGACTGGTAGAAACGTGGTAAAGATCATCATGTTGATGACTGGTAGAAACGTGGTAAAGACCATCACCTTGATGACTGGTAGAAACGTGGTAAAGATCATCATGTTGATGACTGGTAGAAACGTGGTAAAGACCATCACCTTGATGACTGGTAGAAACGTGGTAAAGACCATCACCTTGATGACTGGTAGAAACGTGGTAAAGACCATCACCTTGATGACTGGTAGAAACGTGGTAAAGACCATCACCTTGATGACTGGTAGAAACGTGGTAAAGATCATCATGTTGATGACTGGTAGAAACGTGGTAAAGACCATCACCTTGATGACTGGTAGAAACGTGGTAAAGACCATCATGTTGATGACTGGTAGAAACGTGGTAAAGACCATCACCTTGATGACTGGTAGAAACGTGGTAAAGACCATCACCTTGATGACTGGTAGAAACTGTCATGTACTGTCATGTTGTGTCTTGTTTCTGTCCTTTCCCTTCACCCTGTCTCCCTCTGCTGGTCGTTGTTAGGTTACCTTTTCTCCCCCTCTTTCCCCCAGCTGTGCCTTGTCTCCTCCTAACCACCTCGTCACCCCTTTTCCCACCTGTTTCCTTTTCCCTCTGATTAGGTCCCTATATCTCTCTCTGTTTCTGCTCCTGTCTTTGTCGGATTCTTGTTTGTTGTGTTTCATGCCTGAACCAGACTGTCGTCATGTTTGCTGTAACCTTGTCTTGTCCTGTCGGAATCTGCCGGTCCGTCTGAGCCTACCTATGTTTGGTAATTAAAGAAGCTCTGTTTAAGTTAATTCGCTTTTGGGTCCTCATTCACGCACCGTAACAGAAGAATCCGACCAAGAATGGACCCAGCGACTTCGGATCCTCTCCACTCAGCCGTCGGGATCCAGGGAGCGATGCTAGGCAGACACGAGCAGGAAGTGTCTGCTGCTCGACATGCCGTTGAGACCCTGGCCACCCAAGTCTCCAACCTCACAGAACAGGTTCACCATCTCCGCCTCGATCCACCGGCCACTTCCAGGGCTTTCGAATCTCCGGAGCCCAGAATCAATAACCCGCCGTGTTACTCTGGGGAGCCCACTGAATGCCGCTCGTTCCTCACCCAGTGTGATATTGTGTTTTCTCTCCAGCCCAACACTTACTCCAGGAGCACTGCTCGTGTCGCCTACGTCATATCTCTCCTTATTGGACGGGCTCGTGAGTGGGGCACGGCAATCTGGGAGGCAAGGGCTGAGTGTACTAACCAGTATCAGGACTTTAAGGAGGAGATGATACGGGTTTTTGATCGATCTGTTTTTGGGGAGGAGGCTTCCAGGGCCCTGTCTTCCCTATGTCAAGGTAATCGATCCATAACAGACTACTCTATTGAGTTTCGCACTCTTGCTGCCTCCAGTGGCTGGAACGAGCCGGCTTTGCTCGCTCGTTTTCTGGAGGGTCTCCGCGCAGAGGTAAAGGATGAGATTCTCTCCCGGGAGGTTCCTTCCAGCGTGGATTCCTTGATTGAACTCGCTATTCGCATTGAGCGACGGGTTGATCTTCGTCACCGAGCTCGTGGAAAGGAGCTCGCGTTCTCCGTTGCCCCCCTCTCCGCATCACTACCATCTTCCTCTGCCGGCTCGGGTGCTGAGCCCATGCAGCTGGGAGGTATCCGCATCTCGACTAAGGAGAGGGAACGGAGAATCACCAACCGCCTCTGTCTCTATTGCGGTTCCGCTGGTCATTTTGTCACTTCATGTCCAGTAAAAGGCCAGAGCTCGTCAGTAAGCGGAGGGCTACTGGTGAGCGCTACTACTCCTGTCTCTCCTTCAAGATCCTGCACTACCTTGTCGGTCCATCTACGCTGGACCGGTTCGTCAGCTTCCTGCAGTGCCTTAATAGACTCTGGGGCGGAGGGCTGTTTTATGGACGAGACCTGGGCTCGGGAACATGACATTCCTCTCAGACAGTTAAAGGAGCCCACGGCCTTGTTCGCCCTGGATGGTAGTCCTCTCCCCAGGATTCAGCGTGAGACGCTACCTTTAACCCTCACTGTTTCTGGTAATCATAGTGAAACCATTTCTTTTTTAATTTTTCGTTCACCTTTTACACCTGTTGTTTTGGGCCATCCCTGGCTAGTTTGTCATAATCCTTCCATTAATTGGTCTAGTAATTCTATCCTCTCCTGGAACGTCTCTTGTCATGTGAAATGTTTAATGTCTGCTATCCCTCCTGTTTCCTCTGTCTCTTCTTCACAGGAGGAGCCTGGTGATTTGACAGGGGTGCCGGAGGAATATCACGATCTGCGCACGGTGTTCAGTCGGTCCAGGGCCACCTCTCTTCCTCCACACCGGTCGTATGATTGTAGTATTGATCTCCTTCCGGGAACCACCCCCCCCCCGGGGTAGACTATACTCTCTGTCGGCTCCCGAACGTAAGGCTCTTGAAGATTATTTGTCTGTAGCTCTTGACGCCGGTACCATAGTCCCCTCCTCCTCTCCCGCCGGAGCGGGGGTTTTTTTTGTCAAGAAGAAGGACGGGTCTCTGCGCCCCTGCATAGATTATCGAGGGCTGAATGACATAACAGTGAAGAATCGTTATCCGCTTCCTCTTATGTCTTCAGCCTTCGAGATCCTGCAGGGAGCCAGGTTTTTCACTAAGTTGGACCTTCGTAACGCTTACCATCTCGTGCGCATCAGGGAGGGGGACGAGTGGAAGACGGCGTTTAACACTCCGTTAGGGCACTTTGAATACCGGGTTCTTCCTTTCGGCCTCGCTAACGCTCCAGCTGTCTTTCAGGCATTAGTCAATGATGTCCTGAGAGACATGCTGAACATCTTTGTTTTCGTTTACCTTGACGATATCCTGATTTTTTCACCGTCACTCCAGATTCATGTTCAGCACGTTCGACGTGTCCTCCAGCGCCTTTTAGAGAATTGTCTTTTTGTGAAGGCTGAGAAGTGCACTTTTCATGCCTCCTCCGTCACATTTCTCGGTTCTGTTATTTCCGCTGAAGGCATTAAGATGGATCCCGCTAAGGTCCAAGCTGTCATTGATTGGCCCGTTCCTAAGTCACGCGTCGAGCTGCAGCGCTTTCTCGGCTTCGCGAACTTCTATCGTCGTTTCATCCGTAATTTCGGTCAGGTGGCAGCTCCTCTCACAGCCCTTACTTCTGTCAAGACGTGCTTTAAGTGGTCCGTTTCCGCCCAGGGAGCTTTTGATCTCCTCAAGAATCGTTTTACATCCGCTCCTATCCTTGTTACACCTGACGTCTCTAGACAGTTCGTTGTCGAGGTTGACGCGTCAGAGGTGGGCGTGGGAGCCATTCTTTCTCAGCGCTCCCTCTCTGACGACAAGGTCCACCCATGCGCGTATTTTTCTCATCGCCTGTCGCCGTCGGAACGTAACTATGATGTGGGTAACCGCGAACTGCTCGCCATCCGGTTAGCCCTAGGCGAATGGCGACAGTGGTTGGAGGGGGCGACCGTTCCTTTTGTCGTTTGGACTGACCATAGGAACCTTGAGTACATCCGTTCTGCCAAACGACTTAATGCGCGTCAGGCGCGTTGGGCGCTGTTTTTCGCTCGTTTCGAGTTCGTGATTTCTTATCGTCCGGGCTCTAAGAACACCAAGCCTGATGCTTTGTCTCGTCTCTTCAGTTCTTCAGTAGCCTCCACTGACCCCGAGGGGATTCTCCCTGAGGGGCGTGTTGTCGGGTTGACTGTCTGGGGAATTGAGAGGCAGGTAAAGCAAGCGCTCACTCACACTCCGTCGCCGCGCGCTTGTCCTAGGAACCTTCTTTTCGTTCCCGTTCCTACTCGTCTGGCCGTTCTTCAGTGGGCTCACTCTGCCAAGTTAGCCGGCCACCCTGGCGTTCGGGGTACGCTTGCTTCCATTCGCCAGCGTTTTTGGTGGCCCACCCGGGAGCATGACACGCGTCGTTTCGTGGCTGCTTGTTCGGTCTGCGCGCAGACTAAGTCCGGTAACTCTCCTCCTGCCGGTCGTCTCAGGCCGCTTCCTATTCCCTCTCGACCGTGGTCTCACATCGCCTTAGATTTTGTCACCGGACTGCCTTCGTCAGCGGGGAAGACTGTTATTCTTACGGTTGTCGATAGGTTCTCTAAGGCGGCTCATTTCATTCCCCTTGCTAAGCTTCCTTCTGCTAAAGAGACGGCACAAATCATCATCGAGAATGTTTTCAGAATTCATGGCCTTCCGTCAGACGTCGTTTCGGACAGAGGTCCGCAATTCACGTCTCAATTTTGGAGGGAGTTTTGCCGTTTGATTGGGGCTTCCGTCAGTCTCTCTTCCGGCTTTCACCCCCAGTCTAACGGTCAAGCAGAACGGGCCAATCAGACTATTGGTCGCATCTTACGCAGTCTTTCTTTTCGCAACCCTGCGTCTTGGTCAGAACAGCTCCCCTGGGCAGAATACGCCCACAACTCGCTTCCTTCGTCTGCGACCGGGCTATCTCCTTTTCAGAGTAGCCTCGGGTACCAGCCTCCGCTGTTCTCATCTCAGTTCGCCGAGTCCAGCGTCCCCTCCGCTCAGGCTTTTGTCCAACGTTGCGAGCGCACCTGGAAGAGGGTCAGGTCTGCACTTTGCCGTTATAGGACGCAGACTGTGAGGGCTGCTAATAAGCGTAGAACTAAGAGTCCTAGATATTGTCGCGGTCAGAGAGTTTGGCTCTCCACTCAGAACCTTCCCCTTAAGACGGCTTCTCGCAAGTTGACCCCGCGGTTCATTGGTCCGTTCCGTATTTCTCGGGTCATTAATCCTGTCGCAGTTCGACTTCTTCTTCCGCGATACCTTCGTCGCGTCCACCCGGTCTTCCATGTCTCCTGCATCAAGCCCGTCCTTCGCGCCCCCGCTCGTCTTCCTCCCCCCCCCCCCATCCTTGTCGAGGGCGCACCCATCTACAGGGTCCGTAGAATTTTGGACATGCGTCCTCGGGGCCGTGGTCACCAGTACCTCGTAGATTGGGAGGGGTACGGTCCTGAGGAGAGGAGTTGGGTTCCCTCTCGGGACGTGCTGGACCGTGCGCTGATCGAGGATTTCCTCCGTTGCCGCCAGGTTTCCTCCTCGAGTGCGCCAGGAGGCGCTCGGTGAGTGGGGGGGTACTGTCATGTACTGTCATGTTGTGTCTTGTTTCT